>NW_026629661.1:0-1488 GCF_030028575.1 Malurus melanocephalus
GCCCAGAGGCTGCCGTTCCAAGCGGCCAGGAGCACGGTCTTGGAAATGCAAATTGACACTGCTAAAGGGAAAGGTGTGGATGATGTGTGTGTCTCGACCCCGGGCTGTGCCTGCTTGCAAATACGTTGCAGGGTGGAGGGCTTTCCAGAGGGGGGAGGAGGAACTGGTAGGGGCTCATCCCTCTCCCCGTTTCAAAATGTTGGGTGTATCCACACGGACGCGAGAAGGAGCCACTCAAGCCGCAAAAGCAAGAAGGGGTAGTTGGGGAGGCTACTGTGAAGCTGTTTAATTTTCTTGCTAGAGGGGAGCTTGGAGTGTCTGGGGGGCTGCGCAGTTGGCAGAAAAAAAAAAAAATTGGCACGCATTTTGGCAGGAGGTTTGTGGTTCGTGACTCCGGAAAGAACATAAGGAATATTAAAATTGCCATTTCCCAGACAGATAAGGAGTTACGGCAGTTTTGGTGGGTAGTAAGGTACGGCCGAGCATGGATTGAAGATTTTTCTGTTGTAGCTAGACCCTTATATGACTTTTTAACACAAAACAGTCCTGATATTGTAGTATGGACACCAGAAGCGGAGCAAAGCTTTAGAAAATTAAAGGACAAATTGTTTAATGCCCCTGTCTTAGCTCTTCCAAACTCAGAAAATGAGTTTGAGCTGTATGTTGATGTTAAACAGGGCCATGCTAAAGGAATTCTGGTACAAGAGCATGGGGGTACACAGCAACCTGTTGGTTATTTTTCTAAGCTGTTGGATCCAGTGGCCAGGGGCTGGCCACAATTTTGGCATGCGGAGTTGTGCAGCCACGGCTTTGATGGTGACTGAGGCCCGAAAGCTGACAGCTGGAGGGTATATGATTGTAAAAGTTTCACATCAAGTTAAAGCTTTGTTAACTGAAAGGGCTGGTAAGTGGATGACCAGTGCTCGGTTACTACAGTATGAAACTTGTTTAATGGAGCAGGAGGACTTAGAATTGAAAAGTGGGGGGGGGGTTTAAGCCAGCCTCCTGTCTGAATGGCCCTGGAGAGGGGGGCCAGGTAGGAACCCATGACTGTATTCAAGTGATAGGTCTCCAGACCCAGGCTAGGGAAGACTTAAGGGACTCTCCCTGGCCTGAGGGAGAGAATGTGTTTATTGGTGGGTCTTCGAGGGTGATAGAAGGGAATCGATTTACAGGATATGCTATCATCAGTGGAAGGGAATTAAAGGAAGGGGGGAGGTTGCCACCCAAATGGTCAGCTCAAACAGTAGAGCTGTTTGCACTTGTAAGAGTCTGTGAATTGTACCGGGACAAGATAGTGAATATTTTCACCGATTCTAAATATGCATATGGGGTAATACATGCATTTGGGAAATTATGGGAAGAAAGAGGTTTATTAAGCTGCAGAGGGAAAACATTAGCTCATGAGAGTTTAATTTCTCGCCTATTGGAGGTAGTGAATTTGCCCAAAAGAGTGGCAATAATACACATTAGGGGACACCAGGCAGG
>NW_026629662.1:0-1546 GCF_030028575.1 Malurus melanocephalus
AGCTGGTTTTTGCTGATGTCAGTCTCTGTCCCAGGCTGGCGGAGCGGGGGATGAGCAGAGCGCTGCCCGGCGCTGATCGCTGCGGGCCGGGCTGGGCCCGGGGGGTGCCCGGGGGGCTGGTGAGTGACCCCAGCCCGGAGCGGAGCTTTGCTGCTCTCGGTTCGGTCATTTCTGCTTCTGCTGCCCTTTCCTTCTGCTCTCCGTTTGACCATTCCACCTTCTGCCGCTCTTTCCCTTCTCGGTTCCATCATTCCACCTGCTGCTGCCCTTTCCTGCTCTCAGTTCAATCATTTCAATTCTCACTTTTACCATTTCACCTTTTACAGCCCTTCCCCTGCTCGGTTCGGTCATTTCACCTTCTGCTGCCCTTTCCTGCTCTCTGTTTCATCATTTCAAATTTTGCTGCCCTTTCCTTATCTCACTTCAATCATTTCAATTCTTGCATCCCTTTCCTTCTGCTCTCACTCAATAACTTCAACTTTTGCACCCCTTTCCTTCTACTCTCAGTTCAATAATTTCACCTTCTGCACCACTTTCCTTCTCAGTTTGATAATTTCTGCTTCTTCTGCCCTTTCCTGCTCTCACTTCAATCATTTCAAATTTTGCAGCCCTTTCCTTCTCTCAATTTTCTTATTTCAATTCTTGCACCCCTTTCCTTCTGCTCTCAGTTCAATCATTTCACCTTTTACAGCCCTTTCTTTCTGCTCTCAGTTTTGTAATTTTGCATCCCTTTCCTTCTCTCAATTTGATAATTTCACTTTCTGCACCCCTTTCCTGCTCTCCGTTTGATCATTTCATCTTTTGCAGCCCTTTCCTGCTCTCACCTCAATCATTTCATCTCTCACTTTTACCATTTCACCTTCTGCATCACTTTCCTTTTGCTCTCACTCAATAATTTCAATTTTTGCACCCCTTTCCTTCTGCTCTCAGTTCAATCGTTTCACCTTCTGCATCCCTTTCCTACTGCTCTCAGTTTTATCATTTTGTAGCCCTTTCCTTCTCTCAATTTTATCATTTCACCTTCTGCACCCCTTTCCTGCTCTCAGTTCAATCATTTCAACTCTCACTTTTACCATTTCACCTTCTGCAGCCCTTTCCTTCTGTTCTCAGTTCAATCATTTCAAATTTTGCACCCCTTTCCTTCTTCTCTCAGTTTAAATAATTTCAATGATAATGATAATAATAATGATAGTGAAAATAATGATAATAACAATAACGATAATGATAGTAATAATAATAAAAATAATAATGATAATAGTAATAATAATAATAATAGTAAGAAAATAATAATAAATACAATTATTTTCTGGTTTTAGCAGCTTTAAAGAGGCTGCCTCATCTCATCATCCCTTTCCAGGGGATCAATAAACCCCAGCAGCTCCAAACCCATCAAATATTTTGATTTTTCCTCTCCTGATGAAAATTAAAATGATTTCATTTCCCTGCGGGGTCGATGCAGCCCCTGAGCGATCCCTGCTCTGTTTGGATGGAAACCAAACCCTGAAAAGGGAATTTTAAACCCCAATTTCACCTCCCTTTCCCTCAT
>NW_026629663.1:0-1425 GCF_030028575.1 Malurus melanocephalus
GGTGGGGGAGGGGCGGGCCGGGGTGGGGGGAGGGGCGGCAGCAGGCGAGGGAGGCCCCTCCCCCTAATTTGGGCTCCCCCTGATTTGGGGGCCCCCGGGAGGATCCCGTGATATTGAGGGGGGGTCCCCTGATTTGGGGGGGGGTCCCCTGATTTGGGGAGGGTCCCCAGGGCTGTTTCTTTCCCCCTTTCCGGTGGGGGAGGGGTCCCGCTGGTGGGGGTGGGGCCGGGTGGGGGCGGGGTCGGTCGCCCCTCCCCCCAGAGTCCATTCCGGGGTGCGCAGGTGGGGGTGGGGCAGGGGGCGTGGTCTCCTTTAGACCCGCCCCCTATACCCGGGTAGTAGAGTGGGGGTGGGGCAGGGGGCGTGGTCCCGTTTAGCCCCGCCCCCTATACCCGGGTAGTAGAATGCGGGTGGGGCAGGGGGCGTGGTCCCGTTTAGCCCCTCCCCCCTATACCCGGGTAGTAGAGTGGGGGTGGGGCGGTCCAGGGGGCGTGGTCCCGTTTAGCCCCGCCCCCTATACCCGGGTAGTAGAGTGGGGGCGGGCCGGTCCAGGGGGGCGTGGTCCCCTCTAGCCCCGCCCCCTATACCCGGGTGGTAGAATGCGGGTGGGGCAGGGGGCGTGGTCCCCTCTAGCCCCGCCCCCTATACCCGGGTAGTAGAATGCGGGTGGGGCAGGGGGCGTGGTCCCGTTTAGCCCCGCCCCTATACCCGGGTAGTAGAGTGGGGGCGGGGCGGTCCAGGGGGGCGTGGTCCCGTTTAGCCCCGCCCCCTATACCCGGGTAGTAGAATGCGGGTGGGGCAGGGGGCGTGGTCCCCTCTAGCCCCGCCCCTATACCCGGGTGGTAGAGTGGGGGCGGGGCGGTCCAGGGGGGCGTGGTCCCCTCTAGCCCCGCCCCCTATACCCGCGTGGTAGAATGCGGGTGGGGCAGCGCGCTGTTGTGGCCGGGCGGCGGGAAGGGGGTCCCGAAGGGGTGCAGCGCGGGCAGCCCCCCCGGCACCATGGTGATGGTGGTCGGGGGCAGCAGCGGCACGTCCTCGGGGGCTCTCCGCAGCGCCAGCGTGTAGTCCGGCGGGCCGGCGGCCGGGGGGCGCAGCGCCGCCTCGGGGGGCTCCCCCGCCGCCCCCACGCCCACCACGGCCGGGTGCTTGAGCTGCAGCGACACCAGCTCCTCCTCGGGGCCGTGGCCCAGGAGGTCATTGGGGGCCGCGCTCCGGCCGCCCGCGGGGGGGCTCAGCCTCCTCGGGACCCCCGGCCCCGCTCCGGCCCCTCGCCCGTCCGGCGGCGGCCGCTTGTCCCGCTTGTAGTAGAGCGCGGCGAAGGCCAGGATGTTGAGGAACAGCAGCGAGGCKCCCACCGCCACCGTCACGCTCAGCTCCGTCGAGTAGTCCCGAGAGTCGCCGGGGAACGGAGCGAAGCGGCGCCGC
>NW_026629664.1:0-1488 GCF_030028575.1 Malurus melanocephalus
CAATAGCAATAGTCATATCCGACAAGAAGTGGCTGAAGTATTCTGAGTGTTCTGAGTGGCTGAGTGTTCTGTTTTTTCCAGTGTAACAGGAGATGATGAAGAGGTGTCATGGTTTTGACTGTGCTGAAAAGCCAAAACCCTGCACCCACGACGTTCCCTCCCTTCCCCCCACCGGAGAGGGAGAAGGGAGAGCAAAGCCCAATTAACACAAAAATTTATGGCTTTCAGATAACATAATGTAATTGAGAGAAAGATATGTATGTGCTCCAGAAAATGGTCAGACAGGCTGAATAACTTAAGTTGCAAAAAAGATTTATTACTACAAACTACTAAGAATACTACGGCACCGGGGGGAAGAATAGAGATAGGGACAAATTTACAAGGAGAAGAAAAAAACAACAGACATTTTTAAGACACCTGTTATCCTTTCCAGGACCCGTCTCTTTCCCAGATCCTCCCTCTCCATCCCCCATGTTTTCCCGCACACACAGGGGACAGGAATGAAAGTCTAACATAGATCAAACTACTCATTACAGTTGTTGTCCATCATCATAGGAGGAGCGTTCTTACAGCTCCAAGCTGTGGAAGTTTTTTTCCCAAGAACAGTCAGTGCATAACTGCTGATGGCGGGGGGAGTATTTCTTTACCTCGTAGGAGAAAAGAAAGAATGTCCTTCAAGGCCAAACTGTGTTGTTTCAGCGGCGTAAGACCACTATCACAAATCTCCTGGCAGAACACAGCTTCATTTGCATCAACTCGTTTCAAATGTCGTGGGGGGGCCAAGCCTCTTCCCCCTTTTTAGCTGTTTAGTCCAGTCCTCAAAGGCCAGGTTTGTTTTCCCTCAGAGCAAGATCGCTCTCCTTTTTCTATTCAGGTCTCTCAATGATGAAATAGTCTTTTTGAGAGCAACTTATTTTCTCCATGCTCGAGAACCACAGCAAAAAGCACAGCAAGCCAATCCCATCTTCTCCTTACTGTGGTCTTTGGGTCTCCATTTTTCTTCTTACATCTCCTCACCCTCCTGCTCTGTTTTTCCCTTGTGCATGATACTAAAACTACCTACTAACGACCTTAAAGCTACAATGGCGGCTGCCCATATCTTGTTTTGAATTCTTTTTAATACTAGATAATATGTCGTCACAGAGGTGTGACCAGCCTGTGCAATTGGCCCAGGCCTGATGATCAGCCTGTCCATCACCCTCAGAGCCATGATGGATTGGCTCTAAAACACAGGGGGTAGGGCTCCTTCTGCTGGAGAAGAAGGAGAAGATTTCTAGAACTTCCTCACAGCAGCCATCTTTGTGGTTTCTTAGTCCCCATCCCCCCACCACCAAAAATTGGACCAGGTAAAACCATGACAAGAGGGTAGAAGTCCCAGGTCCCCCTCTTGTTAATTAATTTCTTCTTTTTCATTTGGGGTTACTTCCTTTTTCTCCAGCCCCTTACCTTCTTGGCTATTTTATGCAAAGTGTATTAACTACTCTGTTA
>NW_026629665.1:0-1487 GCF_030028575.1 Malurus melanocephalus
GGCTGCAAGGGGTGCCCATGGTGGGGAAAAGGCAGCGGGGGACAGCGAGGCTGCAGTGTGTCCTGAGGGGACCTGAGTCCATCGCCTTGGGCTCTGAGAGCTGTCCCTGCCAGAGGAGGGAGGGAGGGAGAGGAGAGAGGTGGAGATTGATGTAGCACTGCCTGCTGCAGTTTTCCCCAGGGCTTTAGGCTGGGTTTCCTCTGTGGGAGTTGGGTGAGTCCTGAAGGACCCTGGGCTGGTCTAGTGTTGTCCCCAGGCATGTTTCACAGGGCCAGAATAGAGTGTGAACAGGAGTTGACAGGCCTGAAGAGAGTGGCCAGGAACCAGCCCAGAGCTCCCCAGGCCTCTCTGTAGCTTTGGCCATGACCATTAACATGCGGCTCCCACAGCCTTACCCGACCCCCTTGCAGTGCCCCGTTCCCTAAGGCACAAGGGGATCCCAGCACACAATGGAACGGTTTCTGATCTGTACTCCCTTATAGACTGGCATCGTGACATGGATTATGTGGAAGCCCTGCTAGATGACAGTTTGAAGATCTTGGAGCATGCTGAAGGCAAGTTATCAATGTGCATTTTTACTGACAGAATAATCAGTGTCAAGGTGGCAAGAGCCACTTTGCTCACGGTCACATCAGCAAATCATGAAGGATTCTGGAAATCTTGGCTTACTCCCTTCTGGAGCCCCGGCTGATCCCCCAGGATCACTGCCAGGGGCAGGAAGGAGCATTTAGGTGTCAGTGTTGTTCCCGTGTGAAATGGCAGCTGCTCCTTGCGTGTGCTCTGTGCAGCCACRCARAAGAGCGGAGAGGGAAGGGGCCGGGCCCAGGGATGTGCCCCGGGGCGCTGGGCCTTGCATGGCTCCTTTGGCAGCCCCAGGGAGCCTGAGCATCCTGCACAGTGTCACGGGAGCTGCTCTGTCCTGCCTTTCTTTGCAGCCAAGCCCATTGGAGAAGGTGATGTGGCTTTCCGACCCACATCCAGGCCTGAGCCTTTGGGAGATGCTGGGGGTACGTCAGGGCCCTTTCCCCTGGGAGAGCTGCCAGCTCTGAGCCCAGAGTCGGCCAGCGGGGCATCGCTGCAGGTGCCAGGACAGAGCCCTGCTCGTGTTTGCCCTCGCCCTGCGGGATCCCCTCTCCTCTTCAGCTCAGCACTGGTGGCTCTTTGGAGCAAGGAGGGCTCTGGCCCAGCCCCAAAAGCCCCGATGTTTTCCTGAACCTTAGCCATGTCTTTAACAAGCATGTCCTCCTCAAGATGCCACCAATGAAATGGGGAACTGTTCCATCTTATTCAGCCTTCCCACTTCCTTTCTCTGCTCCTCCAAGGATGTTGCAGAGGGCCTGGAAAGTGTGGAGAGTGCCCAGGAASCAGCCCAGAGCAGCCCAGACCCCTCTGTAGCTTTGGCCATGTCCATTGACATCTGGCTCCCACAGCCTTACCCGACCTCTTTGCAGTGCCCAGTTCCCTGAGGCACAAGTGGATCCCAGCAC
>NW_026629666.1:0-1503 GCF_030028575.1 Malurus melanocephalus
AACATCTGTGATAATTCCGGGATGATTTCTTTTGGGTTATCCTGGTGCTTTTCCAGGTTCAGAGCAGCCTTTTGGGGTGGGGAGAGGGTGGGGAGAGGATGGAGATGCTGGGGGTGCAGCTTAAACACCCCTGAGAGCTCCTGGGGTGACTCTCCTGGGTGCTTTTCCAGGTTCAGAACAGCCTCTTGGGCTGGGGGAAGGATGGAGAAGGGCAGGAGATGCTGGGAGTGCAGCTAAAACACCCCTGAGAGCTCCTGGGATGACTCCCTTCTGTGCTCTTGGTGCTTTTCCAGGTTCAGAGCAGCCTTCTTTGATGGGAGAAGTGTAGGAGATGCTGGGGGTGCAGGTTAAACTCTATAAAAATGAGAAAATTCCTATGAAAATGTGAAAATCCCTATGAAAATGATAAAATTCCTATGAAAATGAGAAAATCCCTATGAAAATGGGAAAATTCCTATGAAAATGGGAAAATTCCTATGAAAATGAGAAAATTCCTATGAAAATGAGAAAATTCCCGTGAAAATGAGAAAATTCCTATGAAAATGGGAAAATTCCTATGAAAATGAGAAAATTCCTATGAAAATGGGAAAATTCCTATGAAAATGGGAAAAATCCAGTGAAAATGAGAAAATTCCTATGAAAATGAGAAAATTCCCGTGAAAATGAGAAAATCCCTCTGAAAATGAGAAAATTCCTATGAAAATGAGAAAATTCCTATGAAAATGGGAAAATTCCTGTGAAAATGAGAAAATTCCTATGAAAATGAGAAAATCCCTATGAAAATGGGAAAATTCCTGTGAAAATGAGAAAATTCCTATGAAAATGAGAAAATCCCTATGAAAATGGGAAAATTCCTATGAAAATGAGAAAATTCCTATGAAAATGAGAAAATGCCCGTGAAAATGAGAAAATCCCTATGAAAATGAGAAAATCCCTATGAAAATGAGAAAATCCCTATGAAAATGAGAAAATTCCTGTGAAAATGGGAAAATTCCTATGAAAATGAGAAAATTCCTGTGAAAACAGGAACATTTGTATGAAAATGGGAAAATTCCTATGAAAATGGGAAAATTCATATGAAAATGGGAAAATTCCTATGAAAATGGGAAAATTCCTGTGAAAATGGGAAAATTCCTATGAAAATGGGAAAATCCCTATGAAAATGGGAAAATCCCTATGAAAATGGGAAAATTCCTATGAAAATGAGAAAATCCCTATGAAAATGATAAAATTCCTATGAAAATGAGTAAATTCCTATGAAAATGGGAAAATTCCGATGAAAATGAGAAAATCCCTACGAAAATGGGAAAATTGCTGTGAAAATTTCTACGGAAATGGGAAAATTCTGTATTTTCAGGCCTGAAATCTCAAGTTTTTGAGAGATTTCCATCTCTAGATATTTCCTGCCTGTGCCCATCTGCAATTCCAGTTTGTGGACATTGCTCTGGGTGCAGTGTGACCCCAAAATTTGGGGTTTAACTGAGTCTGAATTCCTTGGGGCTG
>NW_026629667.1:0-1470 GCF_030028575.1 Malurus melanocephalus
ACCACCTGCACATAATCTAACCAGCTGGATTAGTACATAGATACGTGAAATCACCAGGGGCATAAATCAGAAAAGTTCTGAAGAAAGCAGACAGGTAGAGCCTATAACAAGGAACAGTAGAGAGCCCTAATGAGAACTTGGCAGAGGCACAGGACAATCAGCAAAATAATTGAAAATTACGACTTGGAGGACTAGAAAAACCACGAACATCACAACTGTGCATGTCCTGAGGACAAAGGTTAAAAGTCCACCGTGATGAAGAGGATGGGATCTCATTAGAGGGAGACTCCTGTGACCACCGAATTGAGGGTGACACATGTGCACTTGTAAAACTGTGATATCGTGTATTTCTGTGCCCATGTATGGGGGTGGATGTATGGTGGGCATATGGGGAGCAGTGACAATGGTAATGTTACACCATGCTTACTGTATAAATATGTGCTAATTTGAGGCAAAGGCGGGTGGGTTGGGAGGAGAAATCCCCCTCACCTCCAGCGCTGTCATAAACAAACATCTGCTCTATAGACACCGGTCTATGGGATTTTATTTCTAGGCTTTTTCGGGCATCCCCTGGGCAGCAGCCCCTGCTCAGTGCAGCCCCCGCGCTCGGGGTCTTGGGGGGCCCAGCGGGAATGGGGGGTCCCGGCCCCTCCATGGGGGGGCTTTGGGGGCACAGAAGGGACCGGCGGTGGCGGGGGAGGGAGCGCCAGAGGAAGGGGGAAATTTGGGGTGGGGAGGACACAGGTCAACACCCCAAAAAGCTGCCCAAATCGTCCCTCTGCCTTGCCCAGAGCAGCCCACGTTCACCCCAAAAACACTTTTGAAGTGCCCCATAGCTGATGCATGGGTTGGGGGGCAGAGGGGAGATATCAGAATCCTCCCCTCTCGTGTCTCAGCAGCTCCGTGCCCAGCCGGGAGCAGGAGCCGGGCTGAGTGCAGGGGGTCCTCCTGTTGGAAATTATACAAATTTTACAAATTTTTAATGTAACCTTAATCGGGGGCTTGTTCGCCTTTGCCCAGGAGGACGGGAATTGAAGTTTCTATTCAGAAGACTGTTCACCGAGGCTCGGTGAAGCCTGATGAGCTCAACATCTACAGATTGGAAGCAGCCAGAACATAAAGAGATAAACCAACATTAACAAACATCACACCCTGGTGCGGTCGGGGTCACCCGCTCTGGGAAGAGAATGACAAGAAAACCAAAGAATAAGAACCAAATTAGCATCGAGGGCAAAGGGATTAATAATCAAGAGGAGATTGAATTATAAGAATTGTGTAATTTAAGAACCAGTGAACTTTGAGAATTTCATTGGGGTTTTTTATGTATAAATTTTTGAGAATTCGGATTAAAAACAAGGTGTGATGGAATTATTTGCACTGCACAGCCCAGGGATTCATGGATGAAATAACTTCTATTGGACATCCTGGCCAGAACAAAGTAATGCCTGATTCTCTAAATAGTTAGAAGAT
>NW_026629668.1:0-1526 GCF_030028575.1 Malurus melanocephalus
GGGGACATCAGGTGATGGTGGCCTTGGTGTCATTGTGACAATGGTGGCACCAAGGGGACATTGAGTCACGGTGGCCTTGGGGACATTGGGGACGTCAAGATATTGGTGGCACCAGGAGGGGACAATGAGTCGTGGTGGCTTTGGGGACACTGTGGCGATGGTGGCCTTGGGGACATCAGGACAATGGTGACATTGGGGACATTGGGTCAAGGTGTCTGTGGTGGGGTGACCCTGGCCGGATGCCAGGTTCCCACTAAGTCTCCCTATCACTGCCTTTCCATCTGGGACAGGGGAGGGAGTAAGATGGTGAACAGTCAACAGGGTGAGATAAAGTGATTTATTACAGCAAAGATACAAAAATAAGCAAAGACTTGCGCCCGCAAAAACTGAGGGAATAAAAAGAAATCAATCTCTACTTCCCATTAGCAGCGTTGTTCGGGCACTTCCCGGGAAGCAGGGCTTCAGCATGCGTAGTGATGGCTCCAGAAAGCAAACATTGAAAACTCATGAATGCCCCCCCTTCCTCCTCTCTCTCCTCACTTACATATCTGAGCTGATGTCATATGGTGTGGAATATCCCTTTGTTTTGGGGCAGCTGGCCTGGTCATGTCCCCTCCCAGGATCTTGCACACTGCCATCCCTTTGAGGGGGAAGGAATGTCAGAGGAACAGCGCTGCTTGGCAATAGCCAAAACACTGCTCTGTTCTCAGCCCCTGTSCAGCCACTCATGCAAAGCACAGCACTGGAACGGTTTGAGCTTTACCTCAGTCAGACCAAACACACCCTGCTCCCGCAGGATGCTCTTGGCAGCACCTTCCAGGACTCTCTGCTGTGCACTGAGCACTTCTCATGCCCACTCTGAGCAGTCTTTGGACAAGAGAGCACAAGCTGGCTGGCTCTGGGATCAGCAGAGCCCAAGCACAGGCGGAGGAAGGAGCAGTGGCTGTTTTGCAGCCATGCACACGAGAGATGGGAAGGGTCCCCTCCCTCTGCTCTCACTTTGCTGGGTTTCTGACTGCCTCTGGGCCAGGGGCTGCCATTCTGCACTTGCGGGGGCCAGAAGCACCAGAAGCTCCCCCAGGATGCAGGCACTGCCCAACAGAGCTCCGTACACTGGCATGGTCACGCCTCCGAGCCTCAGCCACTCGGCTGCTGCTCCATTTGCTTTTAGCCAAAGCTCACTGTTAAGCATGGATGGTCGCTGGTTCTGCCCTCTCCGTGCCCCTGTGCGGGGATGAAGAACTGCTGTGCCTTCAGGAAGCTGTTCTTGAAAACTTTCAGCATTGCAAGTTCCTTAGCCCTTCTCTGCGCATGCTCGCCATGGAATCCCTGACAGCTGCCCCGAGAGCAGGCTCAAGTTGGCTCTCCTAAAATCCAGGCTCTTTCTCCCCTAAACCGTGCTCAGCAAGACCTTTCAAGCCCATCTCTCTTTGTGCACCTGGACCAGCAGGACAGGAACCTTTGCAGCCGCATCTGCCCTTGTACCTCTCTGCCACTGCACAAAGCACAGCGCGGAAGAGAACAGC
>NW_026629669.1:0-1502 GCF_030028575.1 Malurus melanocephalus
CCCCCAGACCCCCGACCTGGAGCGTTTCTACCCCGGGTCACTGCTGGAGACGGGACACGACATCCTCTTCTTCTGGGTGGCGCGGATGGTGATGCTGGGGCTGGCATTGACGGGGAAACTGCCTTTTCGTGAGGTGAGACCCTAAAAAACACCCCAAAAATATCCCAAAAACACCCGAAAATATCCCAAAAACACCCCAAAATACCCCAATGGTGATGCTGGGGCTGGCACTGACGGGGAAACTGCCCTTCCGTGAGGTGAGACCCTAAAATATCCCAAAAACACCCGAAAATATCCCAAAAACACCCCAAAATACCCCAAAATACCCCAATGGTGATGCTGTGGTTGGCATTGACAGGGAAACTGCCTTTTCGTGAGGTGAGACCCCAAAATAACCCTAAAATATCCCAAAAACACCCCAAAATAACCCAGTGGTGATGCTGGGGCTGGCACTGACTGGGAAACTGCCTTTTCGTGAGGTGAGACCCCAAAATAACCCAAAAATATCCCAAAAACACCCAAAAATATCCCAAAAATACCCCAAAAATACCCCAAAATACCCAAAAAACACCCCAAAATACCCCAATGGTGATGCTGGGGCTGGCATTGACCGGGAAACTGCCCTTCCGTGAGGTGAGACCCTAAAATATCCCAAAACCACCCGAAAATATCCCAAAAACACCCCAAAATACCCCAATGGTGATGCTGGGGCTGGCACTGACTGGGAAACTGCCTTTCCGTGAGGTGAGACCCTAAAAAACACCCCAAATAACCCAAAAATATCCCAAAATACCCAAAAAACACCCCAAAATACCCCAATGGTGATGCTGGGGCTGGCATTGACAGGGAAACTGCCTTTTCGTGAGGTGAGACCCTAAAATAACCCTAAAATATCCCAAAATACCCAAAAACACCCCAAAATACCCAAAAAACACCCCAAAATACCCCAATGGTGATGCTGGGGCTGGCACTGACGGGGAAACTGCCTTTTCGTGAGGTGAGACCCTAAAATAACCCCAAAATAACCCAAAAATATCCCAAAACCACCCCAAAATACCCCAAAATACCCCAATGGTGATGCTGGGGCTGGCATTGATGGGGAAACTGCCCTTCTGTGAGGTGAGACCCTAAAAAACACCCCAAAATATCCCAAAACACCCGAAAATATCCCAAAAATACCCCAATGGTGATGCATATGGCTGGCACTGACGGGGAAACTGCCTTTTCGTGAGGTGAGACCCTAAAATAACCCTAAAATATCCCGAAAATAACCCCAAAATACCCAAAAACACCCCAAAATACCCAAAAAACACCCCAAAATACCCCAATGGTGATGCTGGGGCTGGCACTGACGGGGAAACTGCCCTTACATGAGGTGAGACCCTAAATAACCCTAAAACACCCCAAAATAACCCCAAAACACCCCAAAATAACCAACCCCAAATGTCCCCAAATGTCCCCCAATGTCCCCAAATGTCCCCAATGTCCCCTCCCCCTCAGGT
>NW_026629670.1:0-1483 GCF_030028575.1 Malurus melanocephalus
GGCCACCAGCCAGGAAGGAAGAGCTCCCAGACACCAGGATGGGAACAGCCCCCATGCCCCTGTGCCATCCCATCYCTCTGCTCCTCAAGAGCCACCAGTCCAGGCTGTCGGCGGTGTCCTGCCCGAGGTCTGGGCAGAACTTTTCCGTCGACAATGGAAACTTCTGGATACCCTGTGGACTTGGCTAAACCAGAGGATGGAGATCATCTACAGGGACCAGTGGTGGGAGACAAGGAACACACAGAGTGGTATCCTTCACGCTCTCTGTGTGCGTGGACCAGACCAGGAGATCCTGATCCAGATCCTGCAGGACATCCTGGAGGAACACACRGTGCCACTGGTCCAGGGCACCATCGACATCATTGTGAGCCAGTGCAGCCAGGGGGCCCAGAGGCTGCTGCGATCCCACACTGCCGCCGATGTGGATGAGAGCCCAGCAGGCAGCAGCAGCTCCAGCACAGCCAGCTCCAGCTCCCCCAGCTCCAACAGCTCCAGCTCCCCCAGCTCCAACAGCTCCAGCTCCCCCAGCTCCAACAGCTCCAGCTCCCCCAGCTCCAACAGCTCCAGCTCTCCCAGCTCTCAGCTGGGGACTCCAGCCAGCAGCTCTGCAGCCACCATGGAGCTGGATGAAGGTGCTACAACAGAGGTTGCCCAGGCCAGGAGTCACAGCCACCCACCCACAGTCACCAATTGTGACCCTGTCCCAGGAGGAGCCAGAGCAGGAGGTGGTGATGGTGGCAGGTCCCTCTGCCCGGAGCAGCAGGACCAGACTCTTTGGACCCCGGCGTCCCCCAAAGAGAAGGGCCCCTGACCCCCAGGACTCTCCTCACTCCTGCAAGAGGCCCCCCTACCACCAGGACTAGCAGCAATCTTGCAACCCTTTCTTAATGGGAAAAGTAAAGAAATTGTTATTTCCCTGACACAGTGTCTGGGCAATGCTTTCTCAGCCTCCTGGTGCCTTTGCCCTTCCCCTCGTGCCCACCATGGCTGGCACCCACGGCCTGTGGGACACAGCCTCAGGCCCAGGGCCATGGCGGCAGCGCCTCTTCCCTCAGGAAATCCTATGCTCCAATCTCACTGGATCTCTCTGCGCGGCCTCTTGTCCCTCAAGAGAGTCTCTCATAACTTGAGATCAGCAGCAGCCTTGGATTTAGACATTAAACCGCAGCATCCCAAACTTTTAAAAAGCACAGCTTTCTCCCCAACACCACTGCCAGCTTTAACTGACTTGGTTGCTCCCACGAGCAACCCAGGATGGCCCACAAGACCCAGCTGGGAGCCTGGCTGCACTGATTCAATACATTTTTATTTATTCCCACAGTTCTGTTCCTTGAACGATATGAAGGAGCTTTAGTTTGGTCAGCAATGAAGTTTTGTCAGACTGCACTCTGCTGTCACAGGGCCCTTTCCGTTCTTCAGGATTCAGGTGGGGAGGACAACTCAGCAAAGCCCTGTGAGGCAGGAGGAGAGAAGCAGAGCTGCA
>NW_026629671.1:0-1492 GCF_030028575.1 Malurus melanocephalus
GACGGGATGACACGTTCGGGGATAACAAACCGGGCCGTCAATCGCCGAGCAGCTCCTGAGGTGACAGCTCTGCCTGACAACAGCTCTGATTGACGGGCGGGGGATGGAGGGAGAGGGAGAGGGAGAGGGGATGGTCTGAAAATGGGCACAGGGTCTGGAGGGGTTGGGGAAATCCAGGGGGAAAGCAGGGGGAAATCGGGGGAAAAATGGGAATAAGCAGGGGAAAAACAGGGGGAAATCAGGGAAAAAAACAGGAGAAAAGCAGGGGGAAATCGGGGGAAAATCAGGGAAAAATTAGGGGAAAATCAGGGAAAAAACCAGGGGAATAGCAGGGGGAAATCGGGGGAAAACTGGGGAAAATCAGGGAAAAATCAGGGAAAAAACAGGGGGAAATCGAGGGAAAATCAGGGGAAAATCAGGGAAAAATCAGGGAAAAAACAGGGGGAAATCGAGGGAAAATCAGGGAATAATCAGGGAAAAAAATAGGGAAAAATCAGGGGAAAATCAGGGGAAAACCAGGGAAAAAAAACCAGGGGAGAATCAGGGGAAAACAAGAGAATAAGCAAGGAAAAATCAGCGGGAAATCAGGGGAAAACTTGGAAAAATCAGGGAAAATCAGGGGAAAATCGGGTAAACTGGGAATAAGCAGAGAAAAATCAGGGGAAAAAAACAGGGAAAAACAAGGGGAAAAAATGGGGGAAAACTAGGGAAAATCAGGGAAAAATCAGGGGAAAACTGGGAAAAATTATGGGAAATTCAGGGAAAAACAAGGGAAAAGCCAGAGAAAAACAAGGGGAAAATCAGGGAAAAATCAGGAGAAAATCAGGGAAGAACCAGGCCGGGTTTGGGCAGAGCTCCCTGTTCTGCTGGGCGGCAGTTCCTGGTGGGAATGTTAAGGGTGGTTTTGTGGGGTGGTTTTTGGGGTGGGAATCCTGGGTTGTGGGGGTGGCAGCAGAGCAGCCCCAGGTCGGTGTCACATCCGCACCCCAGGTCGGTGTCACACGGAGCACAGCTCAGAAACCCCGTCTGGAGTTYGGGGTGAAATCAGGGAGTGTGGAGAACCACGGAATCACAGAATTACTCAGGCTGGAAAATAAATTCACCCATCACTGCCAGGCCAACCAAAACACATCCCCAGGTGCCATATCCACACATTTTTGGAGCCTTTCCAGGGGTGGCGATTCCATCACCGCCCTCGGTGATCTGATCCAACGCTTGCCCACCCTTCCAGCGAGGAATTATTCCCTGATATCCAACCTAAACCTCCTCTGGCTCTGCTTTAGGATTTTTCCTCTCCTCTCCGGGACAGCAGGACAGAATTCCAGCCGAGCAAAGCAATTCCTGCAGATTTTATTGGCATTATCCCAGTGCCAAACCCTGCTGGGATCCCACTTTTCTCCCAGGGTTTGCAGGGCTCACTCCACACTTTCCCTGCCCTCTGCGCCGCTTTTCCCCTCCTCCCCGAACCCTCTGAGCTATTTCGGGCGAGTGA
>NW_026629672.1:0-1438 GCF_030028575.1 Malurus melanocephalus
GGGGGGCTCCCCAGGCATCGGGGGCTCCATCACCTTCATGGGGACGCTCCAAACCCCCTCCCCCGAGAGTCCCCCGGGTTTGTCACAGCTGAAGGGACCCCACAGAAGACCCCAAAACCCCCCCTGGGGCCACCCGTGGGTCAGGAGCGCCTTGAACTGAGGCCACCACAAAGCCATCGAAGTCTTGGGGACGCTGAGATGCCACCGTGGATTCGAGGCCACCGCGAGTCACCAGCGATGGCCTCGGGGACACTGTGACCTGGAGCCACTGACATTTTGGGGACGTGGGCGATACCACCGATGGCTCGAGGACGGAAAAGTGCCACCAACGAGTCGAGACCGCCACCACCCACCTGGGGCCACCGAGATGTCCCTGAGCCCCCTCGATGTCACCCTGAGTCCCCTCCCCCCCCAGCGGCCTCGGGGACTTTGGGGGGCACACAGGGATGTGACACTGAAATAAAAGTCGGTGGCAGCAGCTGCAGCAGCTCGGAGGGTTTTGGGGGGATTTTGGGGAGATTTGGGGTGGAAGGGTTGGGGCTTTCTCTATGTCATTGGTGACATTTGGGGCAGGAAACCCCGAGGTGACAATGGGGGGCACAGGGAGAGGGCTCAGGTGACAACAGTGGGGACTCGGATGATGAGGAGGACACCCGGGGGGGAAATGTGAGGATTTGGGTGACAACGGGGGGGGGCAGGTGACACTGGGGACACTTACACATCCACAGGAGTGGGTGGCCGGAGGGTGGGGAAAATGGGGCCAATCCAGGTGACAAAGGGACACCCAGGTGACAAAAGGGACCGCCAGGGGGATGGCAGGTGACAAGAGGGGACTCGGAGTGACCCGGGGAACCGCGGCCCCCGTTGCCAGCGRGTCCCCGTCGGGGGACACCCGGCCGCCACCGGGGACTCCCAGGTGACGCAGGGGGACCCGGTGGCGTCGGTGACGTCGCTGTCGCCGTCCCCCCGCCCCCGGGTGCCCTTTGGCCCCGCTGGCGCCGGAGCCGCGGCCGAGGCTGTGCGGAGCCGCACGTACGGCCTGGCAGGGGGCCCGCGTCACCTCCCGGGTCCCCCGTGTCACCTCCCGTGTCACCTGGGTCCCCCGGCTCCCTTCCCGGCTCCTCCGCGTCGCCTCCGTCCCCTCCCGCATCCCCGGGCCACCTCCCGTGTCCCCGTGTCCCCTCCCCTCGGCGCGTCCCCCCCCCGTGTCCCCTCCTCGCCTCGGGGGTCCCCGGGGCCGCCCCCGGGGCCGCGGTGGCGCTGGCGACGGGGACGGTGACGGCGACAGTGACGCTGCCCCATTGTTCGGCGGCTTCCGAGGGATCCCGGGATCCCCCGGCCTGGCGCGTCCCCTTTGTCACCGCGCGTGTGTCACCGCGGTCCCACGGCCCCGCGGGGGTGTCCCCCGTGCCGTCCCAGTGGCCGTGTCCCCTCACCC
>NW_026629673.1:0-1451 GCF_030028575.1 Malurus melanocephalus
TGCACTGATGAGCATCTCATGCCTTCTGCCAGGCGGGATTTGGTGTCACCCAGGTGCCCTGGGCCCCAGGGCTGGCAGGGCTCCAGCACAGGGCAGCTGTCCCCGTTCCCTTTCCCCACAGCCCTCCTGGCTCCATGGTGCTCCCAAACCTGAGCCCAGCATTCCAGATGCACCCTCAGCAGTGCCCACTAAAGGGGCACTAGGGATAAGCTGAGCCATGAGATAAAGACATTTAGAGACTCCAAAGAAAAGGGAAAGGAAAGGTCAAACCAAGCAGAAACTGAACAAGGGCACTGACAGGGAAAGCATGGGATTCCTGGCCTAGGGGTGCTGATCTTCTGCATTTGTCTCTGGGGGAAATTTTCTCCAAACACTTGTGCACACCACAGGAGGGATACCAAATATTATTTACAAACCATTCAGAACCACAGGCTGCCCTTCAGCTTTCTGCACCAAGTCAGAATATGTCTGCTGTCCATGATCAGTGGCTTTTTCTATACCTCCCCACTTCTGTGATGATCTTTCCGATCCAGTTTTCTCTGGTACAAATTCTCTATACTGCTTACTGTCTAGAGATGCCGGAATATTGGACAGGAAAACTCAGAGGGCACTTGTAATTGCAAAGGAGGACTTGCTGAATAACTTGAATGTTTATCTAAGAAAACCAACTTGCTAATATAGCAAACTTCAGATGCTTCTCTAAAAATCACAACCAGTAAAGAGTAAGTTTTCTAGGTAAACCCTTCATGTTGAAACTGGCAACTGTAAGCCAAAATTCCTCTGCCTAATCCCAAAAGAGCAATTACACAGAAACVTCAGAATTTCATRTACAAATATTATTTATAACTCAAGGGGATATTTTTCCTAAGACTTTGCATGGATAGACAAAGCATTTCTAATTTTCTTGTAAATATACAAATAGAAAACTCCTAGATCAGTTTAGATTGAACAATTATTGAACTAGAGACATGGCTTCAGCTCGTGTGTTGGCAAATGATCGTTTTTCCTCAATTGCTGGACAGCAGCAAGCAGCCTTCTTGGATGCAAAGCTTCCCTTTCCTGCATGATTCCAGTGAGATTCCAGGCCTGCAACAGCTCAAAATGGTTTGGTTTTCTTGTAACTTTCGTAGGAGTGCAATAAAAAAATGCTTTGTATTTTACGTGTAGGTTACAGCTGGAAATAGAGGATAACTTCTTTTTGTGGGAGGAGAGGAGAAAGAACGACGCCATAGACAAGGATTTAATGAAAATTTCAATTCTCCCAAGGGGAAAATGAAATTTTGCTTGAAGATCTTCTATGAAACAATCTGTGGGGTCTTTATGATTTCAGTCTCTTAAAGAGTGACAGCTGAAGATTTCCATGATTGTCTGACGTAGCCATGGAATTGGAGCTCCACTAGAGCCTGTTGAAGCCCTAAATTCCATTCCAACTCAGGAAAGATCATTCAAAT
>NW_026629674.1:0-1484 GCF_030028575.1 Malurus melanocephalus
GGAGGAATTCCCAAAACAACGTGGAATATTCCCAAAAAAACAATGGAACATTCCCAAAAAAACCACCAGAATATTCCCAAAAAAAACGCCGGAATATTCACAGAAAAACCCAGGATATTCCCAAAAAAACCACTGGAATATTCACAGAAACACCCAGGATATTCCCAAAAAAAACCCCGGGAAATTCCAAAAAAAACCACTGGAATATTCACAGAAAAATTCCCATAAAAACCACCGGGAAATTCCCAAAAAAACAACAGGAAAATAATGAAGAAACAATGGAACAGTCCCAAACAAAACAATGGGAAATTAGCAAAAAAATCAACGGAAAATTAACAAAAAAACAATGGAATATTCCCCAAAAAAACCATGGGAAATGAACAAAAAAAATCAGCGGAAAATTAACAAAAAAAGAATGGAATATTCCCAAAAAAACCAGGGGGAAATTAACAAAAAAAAAAGGGAAATTCCCAAAAAAACACAGGTAAATTCACAAAAAAATGACAGGAAATTAATAAAAAACTAACAGAATGTTCCCAGAAAAACAGTGGAACATTACAAAAAAAACACTGGAAAGTTCCCAAAAAAATGCCCAGGAAATTACAAAAAAAACCCCCCAGAAATCTGGGAATGTCCAAAACTTGGGAATGTCCAAAACCTGGGAATGTCCAAAACCTGGGAATGTCCCAAATCCAGGAATGTTCAAAACCTGGGAATGTCCGAAATCCAGGAATGTCCAAAATCCGGGAATGTTCAAACCCATCCCCACTTCCGCCTTTTCCCTGGTGCCACTAAATCGCGTTTTTCCCATTTTCCCCCTGCTTTTCCCATTTTTTCCATTTTTTCCCATTTTTCCCTGTTTTCCCCCCATTTTTCCATGTTTTTTCCCCATTTTTCCCTGTTTTTTAATCCCTTTCCCCCATTTTTCCCCATTTTTCCCCATTTTTCCCCATTTTTCCCCATTTTTTCCCATTTAAACCATTTTTTCCCCATTTTTATCCATTTTTTAATCTGTTTTCCCCATTTTTTTCCCATTTTTTTCCCATTTTTTCCCATTTTCTCCCATTTTTCCCCATTTCTTAACCTGTTTTTTCTGTTTTTTTCACTTTTTTCCTATTTTTCCCCATTTTTTCCCATTTTTAACCATTTTTCCCCATTTCTTAACCTTTTCTTTCCTATTTTTCCCCATTTCTTAACTTTTTTCTGTTTTTTACCTTTTTTCCCATTTTTCCCCATTTTTCTCTGTTTTTTTAACCTCTTTTCCCCCTTTTTCCCCCTTTTCCCCCATTTTTTAACCCGTTTCTCATTTTTAACCATTTTCCCCATTTTTTCCCCATTTTTTCCCATTTTTTCCCTATTTTTCTCCGTTTGTTCCCATTTTTCACCATTTTTCCCCATTTCTTAACTTTTTTTGTTTTTTCACTTTTTTCCCCATTTTTCCCCATTTTCCCCCCCATTTCTCCCTATTTTTTCACCCGTTTCCC
>NW_026629675.1:0-1519 GCF_030028575.1 Malurus melanocephalus
CCAAGGGCATCTGGACACAGCGATTCCTGTTGGGTTTGGTGCTGCCTGAACATCCAGACCTTCACCAGGGAGGTGAGTGTGGGGTCTCTTTATGGAATCCTGTCCTCTGAGGGTGCTGCATGTCCCCATTGCCTTGGTGTCTCCTCTGAAGCCCTGTGAAGACCCAGGAGAGGCAGCAGCCATGAAGATCTTGTTCCTGCTCTACCCCCTGATCCTGCTGTTGTTTCAGAGTGCTGCAGGTGAGAGGGGAAGAGGGGAAAAAGGAAAAGGGCCAGGGCAGGGATGCAGGATGTGAGGAGTCCTTGCCTGTGCTGCTCCAGGCAGAGGTGGGAATGCAGCTGGGGAGCCAGCATGGCTCTTCCTCGACCTCACGCGGCTCCTTCCCAGTCTCTACTCTGCTGTACCCCAATGGAAGGGACAGAGTCCTCCCAGGAGAGACACATTGCAATTGGACATGTGTCTTTGTGGAGGTTGGAACTGAGCCCTTCTATTGATCTGAAATGCATTGGAAGCACCAGCCTGTCTGTAACCACACTCTGCCCTCCCAGATTATTCCTTAAATCCTTCTTGTGTGTGTTTTTCCCCATGGAAACAGGAAGTGAAACTGCTTGCTGGCTAAAACGGGGATTCTGCGCTAGGCGTGTTTGCCCCCGCAGTACAAGTGTTGTTGGAAGATGTGAACCAGGCCTTGTGTGCTGCAAAGGGTAGGAAAGAACCAGATCCTTGCCTGAAGAAAGATKCACTTCCGTTTTCCCCAGAAAGATCTGTTACAAATTTCATTCTTCCCAGCATTGTTAAACACTCAACTGCATTTACAATCAGGGGAAAAAAACCAAGAAGGGATGGAAAAGCCCTTGTAGGTTTGGAGCTTCCGTGAGTAGGGCTGCAGGAACTCCAGAACAGCCAGGGCCTCCTCACTCTCCTGCAGTCCCAGGGGACCCCTTCAGGCTTTGCACAGGAATCGCCCAGGCCATTAAAGAGGGAAACATTCTCTGTCCTTGGGCAGCACCGAGGACATGATCCAGGTTTTGCTGCAGCTGCACAGCCTTGGAGCCAGGGYTGCCCCCACTCAGATACCCCAGGGCCAACCTGWCTGCACTGAGGAATGAACCTCACCTGCCCTGAGCCTGAGTCTGCTGCACCACACACTGGGCATTGCAGGGGAGAGGGACAGAGTGGCAGGAGAAGTTACAGCAGGTGATGAGCTTGTTTCCTGTCTCCCTACAGTGCTTGGTCTTGAAACCCTAGAGTCAACAACATGGACATCCTGCTCGCTTCTGGCTCCTGGACCCATCTCCTGATGTCCCCTCCCCTCCCTGCTTCTGCCCTGCCCAGCTGGGCTGACAGCAGCAGTGGCAGCTGCTCCTGCTGGCTGCTGCTGGGCTGGAGCCCTCTGGTGCCAGCCCCGCTGTCTTTGGGGCAGGTTTTCCCAATTTCAATAAAGACGAGCACTTGGGCATTGCAGGGCTGGGCCGTGTGTGCGTGTCCTGCTGCTGCAGGGCTGCTGTGCCTGCTGGCC
>NW_026629676.1:0-1430 GCF_030028575.1 Malurus melanocephalus
CCGTGTCCCTGTCACCCCGTGTCCTTGTCACCCCCTGTCCCTGTCACACCGTGTCCCTGCCACCCGGTGTCCCTGTCACACCGTGTCCCTGTCACACCATGTCCATGTCACACCGTGTCCCTGTCACCCCCTGTCCCTGTCACACCCTGTTCCTGTCACACCGTGTCCCTGTCACACCGTGTCCCTGTCACACCCTGTCCCTGTCACACCGTGTCCCTGTCACACCCTGTCCCTGTCACCCCGTGTCTCTGTCACCCCCTGTCCCTGTCACACCGTGTCCCTGTCACCCCGTGTCCCTGTCACCCCGTGTCCCTGTCACACCGTGTCCCTGTCACACCCTGTCCCTGTCACACCATGTCCCTGTCACACCCTGTCCCTGTCACCCCGTGTCCCTGTCGCCCCGTGTCCCTGTCACCCCGTGTCCCTGTCACACCATGTCCCTGTCACACCCTGTCCCTGTCACACCGTGTCCCTGTCGCCCCGTGTCCCTGTCACCCCGTGTCCCTGTCACACCCTGTCCCTGTCACCCCGTGTCCCTGTCACCCCCTGTCCCTGTCACACCGTGTCCATGTCACCCCGTGTCCCTGTCACACCGTGTCCCTGTCACCCCGTGTCCCCTGTCCCCTCCCGCTCTGTCCCCACTCTGTCCCTGTCCATTTTCTGTCCCTGTCCATCCCTCTGTCCATCCCCTGTCCATCCCCTGACCGTGACCCCGTTGTGTCCCCGTGGTGTCCTCATTGTGTCCCCATCCTGTCCCTATGTCCCCATTGTTCCCATATCCCCATTGTGTCCCCATTGTCCCCATGTCCCCACTGTCCCCTCAGGAGGATGAGGAGGTGCAGCACGAGGAGGAGCTGCTCCGGAACCCGTTCTCCGTGCGGGGGTGGCTCCGTTCCTGTGTCCCCATTGTGTCCCCGTTGTGTCCCCATTGTGTCCCCATTGTGTCCCATGTCCCTGACGGTGTCCCCATTGTCCCCTCAGGAGGATGAGGAGGTGCAGCACGAGGAGGAGCTGCTCAGGAACCCGTTCTCGGTGCGGGGGTGGCTCCGTTCCTGTGTCCCCATGGTGTCCCCATGGTGTCCCCATTGTGTCCCCATGGCTCTGATGGTGTCCCCATGTCCCCATTGTCCCCATTTCTGTCCCCTCAGGAGGATGAGGAGGTGCAGCACGAGGAGGAGCTCCTCCGGAACCCGTTCTCGGTGCGGGGGTGGCTCCATTCCCATGTCCCCATTGTGTCCCCATGGTGTCCCCGTGGTGTCCCCATTGTCCCCATGTCCCCATTGTCCCCATTGTCCCCTCAGGAGGATGAGGAGGTGCAGCACGAGGAGGAGCTCCTCCGGAACCCGTTCTCGGTGCGGGGGTGGCTCCGTGTCCGTGTCCCCATGGTGTCCCCATGGTGTCCCCATGTCTCTGACGGTGTCCCCATGTCC
>NW_026629677.1:0-1538 GCF_030028575.1 Malurus melanocephalus
CCCCAAAATCCCAATTCTCAAAATCCCCAAAATCCCTAAATCCTAAAAATCCCAATTTCTTGTAAAAAATCTGAAATTCCCAAAGTTTCCAAAACCCCGTTTGCACTAAAAAATCCCAAATCTCAAATTCCCAAATCCCCAAAATCCCAATTTTTGCTAAAAATCCCAAATCCCAAACCCCAAATTCCCAAATCCCAAATCCCCAAAATTCTGATTCTTGGTTAAAAAATCCCAATCCCAAATCCCAAATTCCCCAAAATCCCATTGTTTCTCTTGTTTTTCCCACTTTCACCATAATTTTCCTAATTTTTCCCCATTTTTTCCCTTTTCCCCATTTCCCCCAATTTTTTCCTGTTTGCCCCATTTTCCCCATTTTTCTCCCAAGATTTTGGGACGTTTGGGTTCAGGACCCCGAGCGGGAGCTCAAGGACTGCGGCGCCATCGGCCCCAAAGGATTCTGGGTCAACGAGCKCTGCTCCAGGGAGCTGCCCTGGATCTGCGAGAAATCCTGGGATTGCTAAAATCTTGACATTTTACCCCAAAATCCCAAATCCCAAAATCCTAAAAATTTCAAATCCAAAATCCCCCCAAATCCCAAATTCAAAATCCCCCAAAATCCCCCAAATCCCCAATCCCTGCTCCCAGGAGCTGTCCTGGATCTGCCAGAAACTCTGGGATTGCTGAAATCCCCACTTTTTACCCCAAAATCCCAAAATCCTAAAAAAAAATCCAAATTACAAATCCCCAAAATCCCCAAAATCCCAAATCCCAAAATCCAAAAATCCCAAATCCCAAAATTCCAAATCCTCTAAATTCCCAGAACTGCCAAATTCCCGACTTTTCACCTCAAAATCCCAACAGGTTTGAGAGGATCCATTAAAAAAAACCCCAAAAACTGAATTTTTCCCAGAATTTTGAAGGTTTTGGCTCAAAACACTGCGGGGAAGGTCTGGAAATTTAAAAAAAAAAATAAAATAAAAAAAAGGTGAAATTCCCTAAAATTTCCATGAAATTCCATTAAAAAAAGTAAATTCCCAATTTTGGCCTCTGAAAAGTCCAAAAATTCCCTAAATACTGGTGAAATTCCCTAAAAATCCATTAAATTACCCCAAAAATCCACAAATTTCCAATTTTTGCATCTAAAAGGTCCAAAAATTCCCTAAAAATGGTGAAATTGAAGAAAAATTGGTGAAATTCCCTAAAATTTCCATGAAATTTATAAAATGGTGAAATTCCCTAAAATTTTTATAAAGTTCCCTAAAAATCTGAATTCCCTAAAAAATCTGTAAATTTGGATTTTTTGCTGCTGAAAGGTCTGAAAATTCCTTAAAAATCTATTAAATTCCCTAAAAATCTGTGAAATTCCCAAAAATTTTCATGAAATTTCCATGAAATTTCAAAAATTTTGGTGAAATTCCCTAAAAATCCATTTTTTTTAAATTGGTGAAATTCCCTAAAATTTACATGAAATTCCCTAAAATTTCCATGAGATTCAAAAAAATTAAGTTCCAAAATAAATCCATAAATTAAAAAAAAAA
>NW_026629678.1:0-1544 GCF_030028575.1 Malurus melanocephalus
TTCGTGGCCGGCTACCTGCAGGGCCGAGTGGTGGTGGCCGGGGGCCTGGGTGAGGCTGGGGGGCTCTGGGAACCCTTTGGGGTTGGGTTTGGGGTCGGGTTGGGTGATCAAAGCTCGGAGGGCTTTCCCAGCCTTGATTCCAAAAACTCTCCAGGCAACGGCCATGGGTTGCTTTGTTCATCTCCAAAAGGTTTTTTGGGTTTTTTTTTTTTGTGCTTCCAAATGCTGGGAATTGTGTTTGTCACCTGCTATGTTTGTCCCCTCGTGTGTTTGTCACCTCCTGTCTTTGCCCCTTCCTTTGTTTGATCCCTCACGTGTTTGTCCCCTCGTATTTGTCCCCTCATGTTTATCCCCTCGTGTTTGTCCCCTCATGTGTTTGTCCCCTCCTGGTTTTGTCCCCTCCTGTGTTTGTCCCCTCGCATTTGTCCCCTCGTGTGTTTGTCCCCTCTTGTGTTTATCCCCTCGTGTGTTTGTCCCCTCGTGTTTGTCCCCTCATGTGTTTGTCCCCTCCTGTTTTTGCCCCTTCCTGTGTTTGGTCCCTCACGTGTCTGTCCCCTCGCATTTGTCCCCTCGTGTGTTTGTCCCCTCGTGTTTATCCCCTCATGTGTTTGTCCCCTCGTGTTTGTCCCCTCACGTGTTCATCCCCTTTTGTTTTTGTCCCCTCGCACTTGTCCCTTCGCATTTGTCCCCTTGCATTTGTCCCCTCATGTTTATCCGCTCGTGTTTGTCCCCTCTCGTGTTTGTCCCCTCGTGTGTTTGTCCCCTCATGTGTTTGTCCCCTCCTCTGTCCCCTCACGTGTTCGTACCCTTCTGTTTTTGTCCCCTCCTGTGTTTGTCCCCTCGCATTTGTCCCCTCGTGTTTATCCCCTCGTGTTTGTCCCCTCCTGTGTTTGTCCCCTCCTGTGTTTGTCACTTTCTGGTTTTGTCCCCTCCTGTGTTTGTCCCCTCCTGTTTTTGTCCTATCGTGTCTTTGTCCCCTTCTGTTTTTATCCCCTCATGTGTTTGTCCCCTCATGTTTGTCCCCTCATGTGTTTGTCCCCTCTTGGTTTTGTCCCCTCCTTTGTCCCCTCCTGTTTTTGTCCCCTCCTGTGTTTGTCCCCTCTCGTGTGTTTGTCCCCTCCTGGTTTTGCCCCTTCCTGTGTTTGATCTCTCAAGTGTTTGTCCCCTCACATTTGTCCCCTCATGTTTATCCCCTCGCATTTGTCCCCTCCTCTGTTTGTCCCCTCTCGTGTTTATCCCCTCCTGTGTTTGTCCCGTCGTGTTTGTCCCCTCCTGCTTTTGTCCCCTCCTGTGTTTGTCCCCTCTCGTGTTTATCCCCTCATGTGTTTGTCCCCTCCTGGTTTTGTCCCCTCCTGTGTTTATCCCCTCGAATTTGTCCCCTCATGTTTATCCCCTTGTGTTTGTCCCCTCCAGTTTTTGTCCCCTCGCGTTTGTCCCCTCCTGCGTTTGTCCCCTCCCACCCTGGACTGTTCCGCTCTGAATTTTCCATCATCATCCCCAAAAAGGGACAAATCCCGCTCGTGGCCGGTGGGAGGGAGCCGGGA
>NW_026629679.1:0-1483 GCF_030028575.1 Malurus melanocephalus
ATCCCATCAATCCCATCAATCCCATCAATCCCATCAATCCCATTATCCCATCAATCCCATCATCCCATTTTTTTGGGAATATCCCATTTTTTCCAGCTCCCGCGTCACCCGGCGGTGGCCGAGCTGATCCCTCTGGAGCCGCTGTTGGAGGCGCTGGCGGCGCTGGAGAAGGATCCGGCGGTGCTGGTGCGGCTGCTGGCGCTGAGGGCAATCGGGAACATCGCCCACGGAGCCCCGGAAAAGGTGCGGAAAAATGGGAAAAATGGGAAAAATGGGAAAAAGGAGGGAAAAAATCCCAGAAAATCTTGGATTATCTGGGATGAAAAGGAGAAGGGTCAGGGTCAGGATGGGTCGGTGCTGATGCGGCTGCAATCGGGAACATCGCCCAGGGAGCTCCGGAAATGGTGGGGAAAACCTGGAAAAATGGGAAAAATCTGGGAAAAAATGGGAAAAATTGGGAAAATTGGGAAAAATGTGGGAGAATATGGGATAAAAAGGAGAAGGAGAAGGGTCAGGATGGGTTGGTGCTGATGGTGCTGCAATCGGGAACATCGCCCAGGGAGCCCCGGGAAAGGTGGGGAAATCCTGGAAAAATTGGGAAAAAAATGGGAAAAAATGGGAAAATTGGGAAAAATGTGGGAAAATGAGGGAAAATGTGTTAGAATGTGGGATAAAAAGGAGAAGGAGAAGGGTCAGGATGGGTCGGTGCTGATGCGGCTGCAATCGGGAACATCGC
Organism: Malurus melanocephalus; assembly: GCF_030028575.1. Taxonomy (NCBI): domain Eukaryota; kingdom Metazoa; phylum Chordata; class Aves; order Passeriformes; family Maluridae; genus Malurus; species Malurus melanocephalus. The sequence continues at coordinate 737 of NW_026629679.1, forward strand.
TCAGGGAGCCCCGGAAAGGGTGGGGAAAACCTGGAAGAATGGGAAAAATGGGGAAATCCGGGAAAAAATGGGAAAAATTGGGAAAATTGGGAAAAATGTGGGAGAATGTGGGATAAAAAGGAGAAGGAGAAGGGTCAGGATGGGTCGGTGCTGGTGCGGCTGCAATCGGGAATATTGCCCAGGGAGCCCTGGAAAAGATGGGGAAATCTGGGAAAAAATGGGAAAAAATGGGAAAAAGTGGGAAAATTGGGGAAAATGTGGGAAATTTGGGAAATGTGAGAAAATTGGGGAAAATGTGGGAAAATCTGGGATGAAAAGGAGAAGGAGAAGGGTCAGGATGGGTCGGTGCTGATGGCGCTGCAATCGGGAACATCGCCCAGGCAGCCCTAGAAAAGGTGGGGAAATCTGGAAAAAATGGGAAAAAATGGAAAAAAAATGGGAAAAATGAGGGAAAAAATCCCAGAAAATCTGGGAAAATGTGGGATGAAAAGGAGAAGGAGAAGGGTCAGGATGGGTCGGTGCAGCTCGTGCGGCTGCAATCGGGAACGTCGCCCAGGGAGCCCCGGAAAAGGTGGGGAAAACCTGGAAAACTGGGAAAATCTGGGAAAAAATGGGAAAAATTGGGAAAATTGGGAAAAATGTGGAAGAATGTGGGATAAAAAGGAGAAGGAGAAGGGTCAGGATGGGTCGGTGCTGATGCGGCTGCAATCGGGAACATCGCTCAGGGAGCCCCGGAAATGGTGGGGA
>NW_026629680.1:0-1490 GCF_030028575.1 Malurus melanocephalus
ATGGGTACAGGCCACGCCCATCGCCGCGGGGACACGCCCACAGTGCAATGGAACGGGAATAAACCACGCCCATCCCGCCGGGGACACGCCCACAATGGGCGGGAATGAGAATAAACCACGCCCATCCCGGCGGGGACACGCCCACAACGGGCGGGAATGGGATTTAAACCACGCCCACCGCCGCGGGGACACGCCCACAGCGCGATGGAACGGGAATAAACCACGCCCAGCGCTGCAGGGACATGCCCACAACGGCCGGGAATGGATTAAACCACGCCCACTGCTGCGGGGACACGCCCACAACGTCCAGGATCGGATACAGGCCACGCCCACTCCGTCGGGGACACGCCCACAGTGCAATGGAACGAGAATAAACTACGCCCACCGCTGCGGGGACACGCCCACAACGGGCGGGAATGGGTTCAGGCCACGCCCACTGCGTCAAGACCACGCCCACAGTGCGATGGAACAGGAATAAACCACGCCCAGCGCGCCGGGGACACGCCCACAACGGCCAGGATTGGGTATAGGCCACGCCCACTGCAATGGGGACACGCCCACAACGGGCGGGAATGGGAATAGACCACGCCCACAGTGCGCTGGAACAGGAATAAACCACGCCCACCGCGCCGGGGACACGCCCACGGGGGGGTGGGAATGGGAATAGGCCACGCCCACAGTGCGATGGGACGGGGATAAACCACGCCCACCGCGCCGGGGACACGCCCACAAGGCCCAGGATTGGGTATAGGCCACGCCCACTGCAATGGGGACACGCCCACAACGGGCGGGAATGTATACAGGCCACGCCCACTGCGCCAAGACCACGCCCACAGTGCGATGGAGCAGGAATAAACCACGCCCACCGCCGCGGGGACACGCCCACAGGGGGAGGGAATGGGTACAGACCACGCCCACCGCGCCGGGGACACGCCCACAACGGGCGGGAATGGATTAAACCACGCCTACTTCTGCAGGGACACGCCCACGAGGGCGGGAATGGGTACAGGCCACGCCCATCGCCGCGGGGACACGCCCACAGGGGGCGGGAATGTGATTTAAACCACGCCCACCGCTGCGGGGACACGCCCACAACGGGCGGGAATGGGTACAGGCCACGCCCACCGCCGCGGGGACACGCCCATAACGGGCGGGAATGGATTAAACCACGCCTACTTCTGCAGGGACACGCCCACGAGGGCGGGGACAGCGCTGGACACGCCCACAGCGCGATGGAACGGGAATAAACCACGCCCACCGCTCCGGGGACACGCCCACGGGCGCGGGAATGAGAATAAACCACGCCCACTGCTGCGGGGACCCGCCCACGTTTAATTACAGTAACGCAGACCACGCCCATCTCATTATAATAAGGGGCGTGTACATATGGGATGACGTCATCGTATGGGCGTGACGTCATCGATCCAGCCTCGGTTTGCGGCAGGGATGTCATCGCCGAGCCGTGACGTCATCAGCCCGGCGATGACGTC
>NW_026629681.1:0-1442 GCF_030028575.1 Malurus melanocephalus
TCCCAGGCCGAGGCTGTGCTGTCCCATCACCTCCAGGCCGCTCAGGCCGATGTCCGGCGGCTGCGGGGCCGGAACCACATCCCAGTGACCCCCAAATCCCCATCCCAGTGACCCCAATGACCCCCCAGTTGATCCCAGTTAATCCCAGTATGTCCCAGTATGTCCCAGTTAATCCCAGTATCCCCAGATCTGTCCCAGGCCGAGGCTGTGCTGTCCCAGTGTGCTCAGGCCGATGTCCGGCGGCTGCGGGGCCGGAGCCACATCCCAGTGACCCCCAGTTCCCCATCCCAGTGACCCCCATGACCCCAATGACCCCCCAGTTAATCCCAGTATGTCCCAGTTAATCCCAGTATGTCCCAGTTAATCCCAGTATCCCCAGATCTCTCCCAGGCCCAGGCTGTGCTCTCCCATCACCTCCAGGCCGCTCAGGCCGATGTCCGGCGGCTGCGGGGCTGGAGCTGCATCCCAGTGACCCCAGTGACCCCAATGACCCCCCAGTTAATCCCAGTTAATCCCAGTATGCCCCAGTTAATCCCAGTATGTCCCAGTTGATCCCAGTATGTCCCAGTTAATCCCAGTATCCCCAGATCTCTCCCAGGCCGAGGCTGCACTGTCCCATCACCTCCAGGCCGCTCAGGCCGATGTCCGGCGGCTGCGGGGCCGGAACCCCATCCCAGTGACCCCCAGTTCCCCATCCCAGTGACCCCCCAGTTAATCCCAGTATGTCCCAGTTAATCCCAGTATGTCCCAGTTAATCCCAGTATGTCCCAGTTAATCCCAGTATCCCCAGATCTCTCCCAGGCCGAGGCTGCACTGTCCCAACACCTCCAGGCCGCTCAGGCCGATGTCCGGCGGCTCCGGGGCCGGAGCTGCATCCCAGTGACCCCAATGACCCCAATGACCTCCCAGTTAATCCCAGTATGTCCCAGTTAATCCCAGTTGATCCCAGTATGTCCCAGTATGTCCCAGTTAATCCCAGTATCCCCAGATCTCTCCCAGGCCGAGGCTGTGCTGTCCCAGTGTCTCCAGGCCGCTCAGGCCGATGTCCGGCGGCTGCGGGGCCGGAACCCCATCCCAGTGACCCCAATGACCTCCAGTTAATCCCAGTTAATCCCAATGACCCCCCAGTTCCCCATCCCAGTATGTCCCAGTTAATCCCAGTTCCCCCAGATCTCTCCCAGGCCGAGGCTGTGCTGTCCCAKCACCTCCAGGCCGCTCAGGCCGATGTCCGGCGGCTCCGGGGCCGCAGCTCTGAACTGGACACGGAGCTGGAACGGGAATTGGGGCACCTGAACAGCACCCGTGACAAATCCCAATATCCTCGGGGTCATCTCACATCTTGGGGGGTTTTTTTGGGGTCTGGGGGTGTTTTTTGGGGTCTGGGGGTGTTTTTTGGGGTCTGGGGGTGGTTTTGAGGGATCTGGGTTGGTTTTTTGGGGTCT
>NW_026629682.1:0-1437 GCF_030028575.1 Malurus melanocephalus
ATGATGAAAAGAGCGATTTTCGCCACCCAGGTGAGGGTTTGGGGGCTCAAATCCCAATTTTTGGGGTTCTGGGACCCCCTTTTGGGGTCGGGGGGGTTCTGGGTACTTGGGACCCCAAAATATCCCAAAATTCCCCCAAAATTCCCCTGAAATCCCCTCAAAATCTACCCAAAATCCACATAAAAATCCTCAAAATCCACCCCAAAATCCACTCAAAATCCACCCTTTTTTTGGGGGGCTGGGACCCCCTTTTGGGGTCGGGGGAGGGTTTGGGGGGTTCTGGGTACTCGGGACCCGAAAATATCCCAAAATCCCCCAAAATTCACCCAAAATTCCCCCGAAATCCCCTCAAAATCCACCCAAAAATCCTCAAAATGCACCCTTTTTTTGGGGGGCTGGGACCCCCTTTTGGGGTCGGGGGAGGGTTGGGGGGTTCTGGGTACTCGGGACCCCAAAATATCCCAAAATTACCCCAAAAAAATCCTCAAAATTTACCCAAAAATCCTCAAAATCCACCCCAAAATCCACCAAAAAAATCTTCAAAAATGGACCCAAAAATCCTTGAAATCCACACAAAAATCCTTAAAATTCACCCCAAAAACTCATTCGGGACCCCCTTTTTTGGGGGGCTCAAATCCCCTTTTGGGTTCGGGGGAAGAGTTAAGGGGGACCCCAAAATATCCCAAAAAAATCCTCAAAATTTACCCAAAATTCACCCAAAATCCACACAAAAATCCTCAAAATTCACCCCAAAAACTCATTTGGGAGCCCCTTTTTTGGGGGGCTCAAATCCCATTTTTTGGGGGGCTGGGACCCCCTTTTGGGGTCTGGGAAGGGTTTGGGGGGTCCTGGGTACTCGGGACCCCAAAATATCCCAAAATTCCCCCAAAATCCACCCAAAAACCCAAAAAATCCACCCCAAAACAGCCTCAAAATCGACCCAAAAATCCTCAAAATTCACCCCAAATTTTCATCCAGGGACCCCATTTTTTGGGGGGCTCAAATCCCATTTTTTGGGGGGCTCGGACCCCCTTTTGGGGTCGGGGGAAGGGTTTAAGGGGGTCTCGGGTACTTGGGACCCCAAAATATCCCAAAATTACCCCAAAATCCGCCCCAAACAGCCTCAAAATCCACCTAAAAAAGCCTCAAAATCGACCCAAAAATCCTCAAAATTGACCCCAAAAACTCATTCGGGACCCCATTTTTTGGGGGGCTCAAATCCCCTTTTGGGGTCGGGGGAGGGTTGGGGGGTTCTGGGTACTCGGGACCCCAAAATATCCCAAAATTACCCCAAAAAAAATCCTCAAAATTTACCCAAAATCCACACAAAACAGTTTCAAAATCCACCCAAAATCCACCCAAAATTCCCCCAAAATTCCCTCAAAACGTCCTCAAAATGGACCCAAAAACCCTCTAAATCGCCCCAAATCCACCCAA
>NW_026629683.1:0-1483 GCF_030028575.1 Malurus melanocephalus
GCTGTAATAAAACTACTTTATCTCACCCTGCTGGCTATTCGCCATCTTACTTTCCCCTCTCCCAGAGGGAAACGGAGTGATAGGGAGACCTAGTGGGTACCTGGCATCCAGCCAGGGTCAACCCACAACAGTAGGTACACGACATAGGAAATTTGTTTGCAAGAAGTATGCACAGGAGTTCACACCATCGACCCCAGATACAGCCATGTCTTGGACAATGAGAATGAAAAAGCTTGGAACCACAGCTATGGGCCTTATCTAAAAACTGGGAAACAAACAGGACCTTTACATTGTTTTTTTAGGCACTTCACTCTCCTGCACAGGCCCTGACTCTGGACAGATTAAACTCTTTTCCCTCTCCAAACACCACACAATAAAAAAGTTACACCTGCAGACGAACTCCGTAGAAAGGAAAGCTGCACACACATCTCAGATCCAAGCATAACAATAATGATTATTCTGTTCTTTCCAGTAATTTGAACAAATGTAAAATGTTATCAAGGCCATAAGTTACTACCAGCTTTATTAAAGACCCAGTATGCAGAGTATCAGCTCAAAGGCAACATCAAATATGAGCTCTCTGAATGTTGTGTGACCGTATCACGATTAACGCTAAACAATGCTGAACCCAAAACTATTGAGGAATTTGAGTACAAACCAAATAATATCAAAATTACTTCTTCAGAGTTCTTATCAGAAAGCCAGGATAAAATCTAAGGAATCAACAAAACACATGCCATGTTTCCAGCAATACATCTTCATCCAGAGCAATCCCAACAATTCCCTTCAAACTCTTCATGACTTCCATGGGGTACCACAGATCTTCAAAAGTGGCAGAGAGAGTCCACCAAAGGAAAGTTACTCAGAGGTCTCCTTACCATGAGTGATATTTGACTCTTCGCTATATGCATGCAAAAGCAAGAGCATTTATTACAGAAAAATGTTAAAGAAACAGCTCTGTGAAAATCTTCCTCTTTCCTGCTGTAAACATGAAAGGCATTTACAGAACAGCCAGGCAAATGCAACAGATCCGACCTTCCACGCACTTGTGGAGAGAAAGAACCATCTTCAGATTATCAAAGGCCAAGGAAGGAAATTAACAGCTACAGAATGGAAGAGATCACAACACGCGCCTCTCAGTCATGTAACTAAAGGTAGGTATTAACACAGGTGTTTACTAAGCAGTGAATTACTGACTGCTCTTSCCAAAGCTCCCACATGACCTTTGTAATGAGCACCTAATTCAGCCTTTAAGTTACACAATTATCACCAACTGCAAGCACATCTAAAGAACTTCCCAGGGCTTTCCATACATTCGGAACTACATGTCTTCTTGCCAAATGTTTTGGGCAGGAGGACATCGCATAGAATGATACCACAGGTGGGTAWTGAAAAGATAAAGGAGAAAAGCATTCCCTGCTGTCCCTCAACAGATCGTCATGTAGAACTCCTGCAATCAAATCTCCAATCCTTCGCGATGTTC
>NW_026629684.1:0-1542 GCF_030028575.1 Malurus melanocephalus
TGGGAACTGCTCCATCCCAGGATCCATGGGGACAGGATGGGAACTGCTCCATCCCAGGATTCCCCAAGGACAGGATGGGAACTGCTCCATCCCAGAGTTCTGGGGCTGGTCAGGCCGTGAAGGAGGAATGCAGAAACACCAACCCAAGTCCTGCTGGTTTAACCCCCGCTTCTCCCAGCTCTCCTGTGCATTTCAGACTCTGTTCCCACTCCAGACAGAGCAGCCCCGCAGGAGGAGCTCTGCTCCTGGCATGGGGGCACAGAAATGCTTGGACACAGATCCAGGCCAGCCCTGCACACCATGGACACAGGGATGCAGATCCAGGGTAAATTTCCTGCACACCAGGGACACAAAAATGCAGATCCAGACCCAATTCCCTGTATACCAGACACAAGGATGCAGATCCAGCCTAAATTCCCGGCACACCATGGACACAAAAATGCAGATCCAGGCCCAATTCCCTGCACAGCACAGACACAGCGATGCAGATCCAGGGTAAATTCCCTGCACAGCACAGAGACAAAAATGCCAGCCAGGAACTGCTTGGACACAGATCCAGGCCAGGCCTGTACACCATGGACACAGTGATGCAGATCCAGGTGGAATTCCCTGCACATCACAGACACAGCAATGCAGATTCAAACCCAATTCCCTGCACATCACAGACACAAGGGTGTAGATCCAGGCCCAATTCCCTGCATAGCATGGACACAAAAACGCAGATCCAGGCTGAATTCCCTGCACATCACAGAGACAAAAATGCCCACCAGGAACTGCTCGGACACAGAGCCAGGCCAGCCTTGCACACCGCGGACACAAAAATGCAGATCCAGACCCAATTCCCTCCACACCATGGACACAAAAATGCAGATCCAGGGCAGCCCTGCACATCACAAACACAAGGATGCAGATCCAGACCAAATTCCCTGCACAGCACAGACACAAAAATGCAGATCCAGACCGAATTCCCTGTACACCAGACACAAGGATGCAGATCCAGGCTGAATTCCCTGCACACCACAGACACAGCGATGCAGATTCAAACCCAATTCCCTGCACAGCACGGACACAAGGATGCAGATCCTGGGTAAATTCCCCATACAGCACAGACCCAGCCACACAGCCATGTATCAGCAGCGCTGCGCACGCTGCCGGGCTCCTCTCAGCCCTCGCACTCAGCCAACAACTCCCACTGAAACGCTTTTATAGCTCAAGACTACTTGAGAGGAACCTGAGAGCTGCACTTTCACTGCCAAATTTAATTTCTTCCTGGAGCTCTCAGCTCACTTCAAAGCTTGCCAGCCTTGCTGAGGGCTGAGGGCTCCCCAGGGCATGGCCTCTCCCATCCCAGGGTGGCACAGTGAGCCCTGCACAGTGCCCTGCTGCCCTGTCCCCTCCTCCTGCTGTCACAGAGCAGCCCAGGTACATTCCTGCAGTGCTGCAGGGTCACCCTCCTCCAGGAGAGCACACAGGGACCCTCTGCAATCCCCGAATCCTGGGATCACTGGGGCTGGAAAAGCCCTGTGAGCCCATCCTGTGCCC
>NW_026629685.1:0-1489 GCF_030028575.1 Malurus melanocephalus
GGTTCCGACGGGGCGCGGTGCCGGTGGAGGAGCGGTGCCGGTCCGGAGCGGTCCCGGTTCCGAGCCGTGCCGGTCTCGAGCGGTTCCGATGGGGCGCGGTGCGGGTCCGGAGCGGGACCGGTTCCGAGCGGGGCCGGTGGGGAGCCGTGCCGGTCCCGAGTGATTCCAGTCCCGAACGGTTCCGACGGGGCGCGATGCCGGGAGGGAGCGATGCCGGTCCCGAACGGGGTCGGTTCCGAGCGATCCCGGTCTCGAGTGGGGCCGGTCCGAATCCTGTCCGGTCCGAGGTCTCTCCGGTCCCCAGCCTGTCCGGCCCGGATCGGTGCCGGTCCCGAGCGGGGTCGGTGGGGAGCGGTGCCGATCCGGAGCAGTGCCGGTTCCGAGCGGTGCCGGTCCCCAGCCTGTCCGGTCCCGAGCGGTGCCGGTTCCGAGCGGTGCCGGTCCCCAGCCTGTCCGGTCCGAAGCCTCTCCGGTCCCCAGCCTGTCCGGTCCGAAGCCTCTCCGGTCCGGATCCGGTCCCCCCGGTCCCCCCGTGCTCAGCGGGCGCTGTGGTTGAACACTCTGCTCATGACGGCGGCGAAGGAGCGGAGCCGCTTCAGGGCCAGGTGCCGCTGCAACTGCTGCGCCCAAACCTCGGTGGCGACCATGGGGGGCCGGGGAGGGCGACCGCGCCCCTCCTGTGGGGACAGAGCGGTCAGGGGGTGACCGAGTGGCTCCGGTGTCCCCCGGAGACGGTCAGGGATGGGGACAGCGCGGTCAGGGGGTGACCGAGGGGCTCCGGTGTCCCCGGGGACGGTCAGGGATGGGGACAGAGCGGTCAGGGGTGACCGAGGGACTCCGGTGTCCCCCGGGGACGGTCAGGGATGGTGACAGAGCGGTCAGGGGGGCGACCGAGTGGCTCCGGTGTCCCCCGGGGATGGTCAGGGATGGGGACAGCGCGGTCAGGGGGGCGACCGAGTGGCTCCGGTGTCACCCCGGGGACGGTCAGGGATGGGGACAGCACGGTCGAGGGTGGCCGAGGGGCTCCGGTGTCCCCCGGGGACGGTCAGGGATGGGGACAGAGCGGTCAGGGGGGCGACCGAGTGGCTCCGGTGTCCCCGGGGACGGTCAGGGATGGGGACAGAGCGGTCGGGGGGGGACGCCGAGTGGCTCCAGTGCCCCCCGGTCAGAGGGGACAGAGCGGTCAGGGGCGACCGAGTGGCTCCGGTGTCCCCGGGGACGGTCAGGGATGGGGACCGAGGGGCTCCCGTGCCCCCCGCGCGGTGGAAAGGGGCTCCCCCCGGCCTCCCGAAGCCCCCGGCCCCTGACCTGGACGTGCTGCAGCAGCTCCTCCATGGTGGTCTCCAGCTGCGGCTGGGGCTGCTCGCGGAAGATGTCGGAGCCCAGCAGGTCCCGGTAGTGCTGCAGCGCCTGATGGATCCGGTGCAGGCAGCGCTGCGGGGCGCGGGGTGAGCCGGGGGAACGGGACAGGACCGGGACAGGAACGGGA
>NW_026629686.1:0-1488 GCF_030028575.1 Malurus melanocephalus
AGAACACAGAGGCTTCTCCCAGGAGTGGTATTTTCCTTTTCAAACAGCGGGGTTTTATCTTTACTCTTTGATCCCTGCAGAATGAAGTGCCCTTTAATCCTCTGTTGTGACAGTGGGGCGAGGACAAGCGCTGCATTCATGGGGACAGCGAGTGCCCAGAGCAGCTCGGGGCTGTTTGTGGGGTTTGGGACTGTGCATGGATCTCAGGGGGATTGATTCTGTTCCATGGGGTCGGGAGCTCGGCTCCCCCTGGAGAGGTTTTGCAGCCCCGGCTGTGGCTGTGCTGGACCCCGGATGGGGCAGTCCGGGAGCAGAGCTTTGGGATCGCTGCTCTTCATCCCAGAGATCTTTGGGAACACTGCCCTTCATCCCAGAGATCTTTGGGAACGCTGCTCCCCCATCCCAGAGATCTTTGGGATCGCTGCTCTTCATCCCAGAGATCTTTGGGATCGCTGCTCCCCCATCCCATTGCAGATTTTTGGGAATGCTGCTCCCCCACCCCTTTGCAGATTTTTGGGAACGCTGCTCCCCCATCCCATTGCAGATTTTTGGGAAGCTGGTCCCCCATCCCGGAGCAAATCTTTGGGAATGCTGCTCCCCCATCCCATTGCAGATCTTTGGGATCGCTGCTCCCCCATCCCATTGCAGATTTTTGGGAAGCTGATCCCCCATCCCATTGCAGATCTTTGGGAAGCTGATCCCCCCATCCCATTGCAGATCTTTGGGTAGCTGATCCCCCATCCCACTGCAGATTTTTGGGAACGCTGCTCCCCACCCCTTTGCAGATCTTTGGGATCGCTGCTCCCCCATCCCACAGCAAATCTTTGGGAACGCTGCTCCCCCATCCCACAGCAGATTTTTGGGAATGCTGCTCCCCCATTCCCATTGCAGATTTTTGGGATCGCTGATCCCCCATCCCATTGCAGATTTTTGGGAACGCTGCTCCCCCATCCCACAGCAGATTTTTGGGAACGCTGCTCCCCCATCCCATTGCAGATCTTTGGGAAGCTGCTCCCCCATCCTATTGGAGATTTTTGGGATCACTGCTCCTCCATCCCATTGCAGATTTTTGGGAACACTGCTCCCCCATCCCGTTGCAGATTTTTGGGAAGCTGCTCCCCCACCCCTTTGCAGATTTTTGGGAAGCTGCTCCCCCATCCCATTGCAGATTTTTGGGAACGCTGCTCCCCCATCCCACAGCAGATCTTTGGGAACGCTGCTCCCCCATCCCATTGCAGATTTTTGGGAACGCTGCTCCCCCATCCTGGAGCAGATTTTTGGGAACGCTGCTCCCCCATCCCGCAGCAGATTTTTGGGAAGCTGTTCCCCCATCCCATTGCAGATCTTTGGGAACGCTGAACGCTGCTCCCCCACCCCATTGCAGATTTTTGGGAACGCTGCTCCCCCATCCCAAAGATCTTTGGGAACGCTGCTCCCCCATCCCATTGCAGATTTTTGGGATCGCTGCTCCCCCATCCTACAGCAGAT
>NW_026629687.1:0-1424 GCF_030028575.1 Malurus melanocephalus
TTTTTCCCCATTTTTCCCCAAATGTCCCCAAATGTCCCCAAATGTCCCCAAATGTTCCCAAATTTTCCCCCATTTTTTCTCCTTTTTTCCCCATTTTTTCTCCAATTTTCACCATTTCTTTCCCAATTTTTCCCCCATTTTTTCCCCATTTTTTCCCCATTTTTTCCCCATTTTTCCCAAATCCCCCCAATGTCCCCAATCTCTCGTTGTCCCCAAATGTCCCCAAATGTCCCCAATTTTCCCCCATTTTTTCCCATTTTCTCTCAAATTTTTCCCAAATTTTCCCCAATTTTTCCCCCACTTTTTCCCCAATTTTTTCCCAGTTTTTTTTCCTTTTTTCCCAATGTCCCCAATGCCCCCATTGTCCCCACAGTCTCCATTGTCCCCAAATGTCCCCAAATGTCCCCAAATGTCCCCAAATGTCCCCAATTTTCCCCCATTTTTTTCTCCTTTTTTCCCCATTTTTTCTCCAATTTTCCCCAATTTTTTTCCCCATTTTCTCTCAAATTTTTCCCAAATTTTCCCCCATTTTTTCCCCATTTTTTCCCAAATTTCCCCAAATGTCCCCAAATGTCCCAATGTCCCCAATCTCCAATTCTTCCATTTTTTCCCCATTTTCTCTCAAACTTTTCCCAAATTTTCCCCAATTTTTCCCCCATTTTTTCCCCAATTTTTTCCCAGTTTTTTTCCTTTTTTCCCAAATTTCCCCCAATGTCCCCAAATGTCCCCAAATGTCCCCAAATGTCCCCAAATGTCCCCAAATCAGATGAAGAATTCCTCCTTCCGCTTCCCCTCCCCCCCCAGGAAAGCCTCGCGCGCCTCCCCGTGCTCCTCCAGGGCGCTGGCCTCGTGCGTCAGGTACGAGCCTGGGGACAAAAACGGGGACATTTGGGGACATTTGGGGACAATTGGGGGAAAAATGGGGGAAAATGGGAAAAATTGGGAAAAAATTGGGAAAAAAACGGGAAAAAAAACGGTGAAAATTGGAGAAAAAATGGGGGAAAATTGGGGACAGTGGGGACATTGGGGACAGTGGGGACATTAATGGGGACATTTGGGGACATTGGGGACATTCATGGGGAAAAATGGGGAAAAATGGAAAAAATTGGGAAAAAATTGGGAAAAAATCGGGAAAAAAACGGTGAAAATTGGAGAAAAAATGGGGGAAAATTGGGGACAGAGGGGACAGTTGGGGACATTGAGAGTGACAGTGACATTGGGGACAATTGGGGACATTAATGGGGAAAAATGGGGGAAAATGGAAAAAATCGGGAAAAAAAACGGTGAAAATTGGAGAAAAAATGGGGAAAAAAGGAGGAAAAAATGGGAGGAAATTGGGGGAAAATTGGGGACATTTGGGGGATTGGGGACATGGGGACATTTGGGGACATTAATGGGGACATTTGGGGACATTCAGGGGGAAA
>NW_026629688.1:0-1427 GCF_030028575.1 Malurus melanocephalus
TGGGAATTTCAGGATCAGATTATCGCGATTTTGGGGAATTTTGAGACGGGAATTTCGCTATTCTGGGAATTCTGGGAATTTTGTGATGGGAATTTTGGGATTTTTGGGATCAGGAATTTCAGGAATTTCGGGAATTTTAGGAATTTGGTTCCACTCACCCCGATAGGGATCCGGGGCGGGGTTGAGCTCCGGGATCAGGAATTTTGGGAATTTTAGGAATTCTGGGATCAGAATTTTGGGATTTTTGGGAATTTTGGGATTTATGCAATTTTTGGGAATTATGGAATCGGGATTTTGGGATTTTTGGAATTTTTGGATTGGGATTTTTGGATTTTTAGGATTTTTAGGAATTTTGGGATCAGAATTTTGGAATTTTGGGGAATTTTGGGATCGGAATTTTTGGATTTTTGGGAATTTCAGGATGGGAATTTCACAATTTTGGGAATTTTAGGAATTCTGGGATCAGGAATTTTGGGAATTTTGGGAATTTCAGGATCAGGATTTTGGGATTGATGCGATTTTGGGGAATTTTGTGATGGGAATTTCGCGATTTTGGGAATTCTGGGAATTTCAGAATCAGGATTTTGGGATTTTTAGGAATTTTGGGATCAGGAATTTCAGGAATTTCGGGAATTTTGGGAATTTGGTTCCACTCACCCCGATAGGGATCTGGGGTGGGGTTGAGCTCCAGGATCAGGAATTTTCGGAATTTTAGGAATTCTGGGATCAGAATTTTGGGATTTTTGGGAATTTGGGGATGGGAAATTCTGGGAATTTTGGGATGTTCACAATTTTTAGGAATTCTGGGATGGGAATTGTGGGATTTTGGGGAATTTTGGGAATTTGGGGATCAGAATTTTGGGATTTTTGGGAATTTTGGGATGAGAATTTTTGGTTTTTTAGTATTTTTAGGAATTTCAGGATGGGAATTTTAGGATTTTAGGGAATTTTAAGATGGAAATTTGGGGATCCTGGGAATTCTGGGAATTTCAGGATCAGAATTTTAGGATTTTTGGGATCAGAATTTTGGATTTTCTTGATTTCTGGGAATTTTGAGATCGGAATTTTACATTTTTTGCCATTTTGGGAATTTTAGAAATTTCAGGATGGAAATTTTAGGAATTTTGGTATCAAAATTTCAGGAATTTCAGGAATTTCACTCCACTCACCCCGATATGGATCCGGGGCGGGGTTGAGCTCCGGGGACGTGGCCGACGGCACCGGGAGCTGCGGCACCGCCACCGACGTGGGGACGATGGAGTGGCTCCCGCGCAGCCCCGACCCCTCCTCACGGTGACTTCCCACCTGCAAAAAAACATGGAATGCTCAGAATTCCAAAAAAAGATTTGGCTCCCTGAAAAAAAAAATCCCCAAAAAAATCCCATGGAAAATGGTGAAGAAATGGCAAAAAAACGGCGAAAAACGGC
>NW_026629689.1:0-1508 GCF_030028575.1 Malurus melanocephalus
GTGTGACAGAAAAATGCGTGGATCTTGCGCCCCTTCCCAGCTGATCTGTGGTTTAGGTAGTTTCATGTTGTTGGGATGGGCTTTTAGCTCGGCAACAAGAAACTGCCTTAATTACGTCAGTTCGTCTTCATCAAGGGCAGCACCCGCAGCTCCGCCGGGCGCGCTCCTTACGCGCCCCGCGCAACTCGCAGCCACCCTCAAATTTAAAAAAAAAACCCAAAAAAAACCCCCCAAAACAACCCCAAATCCATCCCAGCCCCAGCGGGGTCAGCACCAGCACAACCCAAACCCTCAGCGCGCCCCTCCCGGAGCGTTTGCACCTTCTTTTAATTTGTTTTCTTCCTCTTTTAATTTGGTTTTTAACCCTTTTTTTAATTTGTTTTTTCCCCCTTTTTAATTTGGGTTTTTTTCCATTTTAAAATTTGGGTTTTGGCCCCAATTTTCCCCCCCTTTTGTTGCTGAAAAGGGGAGGACAAAGGCGGCGGATTTTGCGCTTTTCCACCCCAAATTCTCAACTCGGATGATTGGCAGAGCCCAAACCTTGAAAAAAAGGTGAGGGGAATAAATTAATAATAATAATTAATAATATTAATAATAATAATAATGATAAATTCAAAATCCGCCCCCTTTTCCCCTCCCCGTGGTGGCATTTCAATGAATAATTTTATTTTTAATTGATTTTTTGAGCTGGGAAGGCGATTTGGGGATTTTTTGGGGGGTTTGGGCGCTGATTTTTTATTTTTTTTTTGGGGGGGTTGTGCTGGTGCTCGGAGCGCCCCTCGCGCCCCCTTTTTTTTCTGCAGATCCCACATTTGGCCCGAAAAAAAAACCAAAAAACCCCAAAACTCGCAGCGTTTCGAGGCGGTGAAAAAAGGGGAAAAAAAGCAGAAATTTGGGGGTTTTTACTTCTCCAGCCGGGGATTAAATTTAATATTCCACCCTTTTAATTCTTCCACGCTTTAATCGGGGTCTGGACTCTGTTGAGCCAGGTCTGGGAATTCCTCGGGGATTAAAAAAAAACATCAAAAAACTCAGGAATTGGGGCTGGAGGAAATCAGGGTTTGTGTTGAACCAGCAGCGGCAAAAAAAAAGAAAAAAAATTTGTTTTTTCCCCCTTTTCCCCCCTCAAAACGCGCTGGGAAAGGTGGGGAAGTTTTGCCAACGTTTCGATGCCGAAAAAATGGGAAAAAGGGAAAATTGAGGAGCGAAAATCGCGGTTAAAGAGGCTTTGGTGATGCCTGAAAATGCCGAGAGGAAAAGGTGAACGGCAGAGGGGAAAATGGGGAAATTTGGGGCTTTTTGGAGCGGTTTTGAGTGGTTTGGAGCGGATTTGTTTGGATTTGTTTGTCCCGATGTCCCCAAAATGCGGTGGCGGTGAAGGATGAGAGGCGCAGGTTGGCGCGGAGGAGAAAAAAACCCCAAAATTGGGAAAATTTGGGTTTTTCAGTGCCCGGTTTTGCGGGCGGGTCGAGTTTTGGCCGTGACGGCGATTTGGTGGTGTCGGTTTT
>NW_026629690.1:0-1474 GCF_030028575.1 Malurus melanocephalus
AATTAATGCTGATTAACCACTGATTAACCCCTTAATTAACCCCGCAATTGACGGATAATAAGCCCTGTAATTAGCCGCTAATTAACCGCTAATTAACGCCATAATTGAGCGATAATTAGAACCGTAATTAACCTCTGAATAACTGCTGATTAACCCCTTAATTAACCCCGTAATTGATGGAAAATTAGCCCTGCAATTAGCCACTAATTAACCGTTTATTAATCGCTAATTAACACCGTAATTACCATAATTCACTGACAATTAACCCCCTAATTACGTGCTCATTAAGCGTTAATTAAGCACCAATTAACCCATAATTAAACCCGTAATTGAGAGCTAATTAGACACGTAATTAACCGCTGATTAAGCCCTAATTAAGCCCTGATTAACTGCTGCTTAACCGTGAATTAACCGCAAAGTAGCCACTAATTAACCATTAATTAACTGCTAATTAACCAGTAACTAACCCCGCAATTAACCCCATATTAAATGCTAATTAACCCATTAATTAACTGCTAATTAACCCCTAATTAACCTCTAATTAACTGCTATTTGACCCCACAATTACCAGCTAATTAGCTGGTAATTAACCCCGTATTAACTGCTGATTTACCCCATAATTAATCGCTAACCAGCCGCTAATTAGCCCTTAATAACCGCTAATTAACCCGTAATTGGCTGATAATTTCACCCGTAATTAACCGCTGATTAACCTCTAATTAAGTGCTAATTGACCCCGCAATTAACCGTGTATTAACGGCTAATTAACCGCTAATAAACCGGTAATTAACCCCGTATAAACTACTAATTAATGCCACAATTAACCCCATAATTGACTGATAATTGGACCCGTAATTAACCACTGAATAACCGCTAATTAATCGCTAATTAACCTCTAATAACCACTAATTAACCCCATAATTGACTGCTAATTAGCCGCTAATTAACCCTATAATTTACTGATATTAACCCTGTAATTTACTGCTGATTATCTGCTAATTAATTCCTTAATTAACCCCATAATTGAGTGAAATTTAGACCCACAATTAACCGCTGGTTAAGCTCTAATTAACCCCTAATTAACTTCTAATAAACCTGTAATTAACCCCGCAATTGACCCTATTAACTACTTATTAACCACGTAATTAACTGCTAATCAACTGCTAATTAACACCTAATTAACCGCTAATTACCAGTTAATCAACCCCTAATTACCCACTAATCAACTCCTAATTAACTGTTAATTAACCCCATAATTAACTGCTAAATTGTCTGTGGAGCTCAGGAATGGTCACTCAGTGGTCACTCAGTGGTCACTCAGTGGTCACTCAGTGGTCACTCATTGATCACTCATTGGTCACTCAGGGGTCACTCAGTGGTCACTCAGTGGTCACTCATTGATCACTCATTGGTCACTCAGGGGTCACTCAGTGGTCACTCAGTGGTCACTCAGTTTTTCCCCATTTTTCCCCAT
>NW_026629691.1:0-1488 GCF_030028575.1 Malurus melanocephalus
GGACGGTTTGTCAGGGCCGAAAGCGAAGAACCACCTGGGCTCCCTTCCTGCCCAGCCCCACTTTTCCCCCTCTCCACACTCCCAACTCCCTCCGCGCTCAACTCCTCACCCCAAAAACCCACCGGGATTTTTTTTTYCCCCCCYCTAAACCCACMCCACATTCCCCCCTTTCCCCCCGCTCCGCTCCCCTGGTTGACGCCGGTGTTTTTGTTTCCCACGGTTGTTTTTTCGCAGCTCCAGTTGCTGTGGTATCCAGGGAGCCCTCCTCCACCTCCTCCTCCTCCTCCTCCTCCTCCTCCCGGTCCTGCCGGCGCCGCAGGAGCCGCGCGCCGCCGGCCGTTGCTAAGGTGGCCCCCGCGGTAACATGCGCACCCCGTTTCCGCCTCCACCCCGACACGCCGGGCTCGGATAGAGCCGCCCGTCACCCCCGGGAAGCCCCCAGGGAAGGGGCAACGCCGAGCATCCCCCCAGTCGCCACCGCCCCAGCCCGGACGCAGCGATGACCAACAACGTGGCCGACCACCACCCCGGCAACTCGGTGGCCGAGGGCAACCATGAGGGGGACTTTGGGTGCTCCATGGTGGAGCTCAGGAACCTCATGGAGCTGCGGAGCGCCGAGGCCGTGGCCCGGCTCAACGACTCGTACGGCGGCGTGCAGAACGTCTGCAAGAGGCTGAAGACGTCGCCGGTCGAAGGTGGGTGGGCGCTGCCGCGCTTTTGGGGTGGCGCTTTTGGGGTGGAGGCACTCAAAGGTGGCACCTGTGGGTGGTGGCGCCAGTGGCTGTCCTGAGGTCTGGGGTTGTGACTTTTGGGGTGGAGCCATGTGAAGGTGACACCCACAAGTGGTGGATCCCATGGTCTGGGGTTGTCACCTTTGGGATGGAGCCATGCAGAGATGACACTCAAGGGTGGTGGCTCCAGTGCCATCCTGAGGTCTGGGGTTGTCACTTCTGGGGTGGAGGTACACGAAGGTGACACCTGTGGGTGGTGGCACCAGTGGCTGTCCTGAGGTCCGGGGTTGTCACTTTTGGGGTGGAGGCACAAGAAGGTGGCACCTGTGGGTGGTGGCGCCAGTGGCTGTCCTGGTATCTGGGGTTGTCACTTTTGAGGTGGAGCCACATGAAGGTGACACCCACAAGTGGTGGATCCCATGGTCTGGGGTTGTCACTTTTGGGATGGAGCCATGCAGAGATGACACTCAAGGGTGGTGGCTCCAGTGCCATCCTGAGGTCTGGGGTTGTGACTTTTGGGGTGGAGGCACTCGAAGGTGGCACCTGTGGGTGGTGGCGCCAGTGACCGTTCTGAGGTCTGGGGTTGTCACTTTTGGGGTGGAGCCACGTGAAGGTGACACCCATGAGTGGTAGATCCCATGGTCTGGGGTTGTCACCTTCAGAACACCCAAGGTGACACCTGAGGGTGGTGGCTCCAGTGGCCATCCTGAGGTCTGGGGTTGTCACTTTTGGGGTGGAGCCATGCAAAGGTGACACC
>NW_026629692.1:0-1479 GCF_030028575.1 Malurus melanocephalus
CCCTGCCATGGTCACAGATGGAATGGTTTGGGTTGGAAGGGACCCCAAAGCCACCCAGTGCCACCATGGGCAGGGACAGCTCCCACTGTCCCAGGCTGCTCCCAGCCCCAATGTCCAGCCTGGCCTTCCTTGGGCACTCAAAGGGATCCAGGAATTCTCTGGCAATTCCATCCCAGCCCCTCCCCACCCTCCCAGGATGCTGAAATTCCAAAACACCCCAAGTAAGGGGGAAGAAGAGGAGATTTTGGGGTGTGCTGAGAGCTTTGTTCAGGCACAGCTGCTCCACCTGCCCCCCACGTGCAGCTCCCGTGTTTCTCTGTTCCCTTGGTTGTTTTTAATTGAATCAAGGAATTGTTTGGGGTGGAAAATCCCTCTGAAAATCCCAGACCCTTCCCAGAGCTCCCCAGCATATTCCAGAGGTTTCTGCTGCTTCAGGCTCAGGAAGGACCCAGACCCTCAAAAATGCCAAATTCCTGAAGAGAACATTCCTGCAGTACTCCGGGAGCAGAGCTGAGCCTTTGGCACATGAGAATTCCTGGGATAACCTGGGATAAACCCTCCAGGAGAGCTGGAGAGGGACTGGAGCTGCAGGGACAGGACACAGGGAATGGTTTCCCTTTCACTGCTCTCCCGTTCTCTGGCCATGAAATCATTTCAATGGGATGATTTTGTATTATTTTCCTTGGCTCTGGTGCCTCATCCCAGCCCAGGAGGGCTTTGGGGTTCATGGAATTTTCCAAGCTGGCCCGGAAGGGAGTGACAGAAAAAGGGGGTAAAGTGGGAATGTCCTCGTGCTCCACCCCAAAAGCAAAATCCCATCTCCTGGTGCTGACTGTGGGTGAAGGGAGGATGAGGAAGGGGCTGGAGGAGCGGGGGGAGTTGGAAGCTGCTCCCAGCTCTTGGATCAGTTCCCAGAAATGTTTGCTGGAAAATGTGGACTCTCCTTCCTGGGTTTGGGGAGGGACAGGGATGTGGTGGGTTCATCCCAGCTCTGAATTCTGGAGGGGATTGAGGGGATGGAGGGGATGGGGAGGTGCCAGGATGAATCCTGGATGGGATGGAGGGGATGGAGGAGAAGGGGGAGGTGCCAGGATGAATCCTGGATGGGATGGAGGGGATGGGGAGGTCCTGGGCTCATCCCAGCTCCAGATCCTGGATAGGATGGAGAGGATGGGGAAGTGTTGGGCTCATCCCAGCTTTAAATCCTGGATGTGATGGAGGGAATGCAGAAGTGCTGGGCTCATCCCATCTCCAGATCCTGTATGGGATGGAGGGAATGGGGAGGTGCTGTGCTCATCCCAGCTCTGAACCCTGGATGGGATGGATGGGATGGGGAGAATGGGGAGGTGCTGAGCTCATCCCAGCTTTAAATCCTGGATGTGATGGAGGGAATGCAGAAGTGCTGGGCTCATCCCATCTCTGGATCCTGAATGGGATGCATGGGTTGGATGGGATGGAGGGGATGGAGAGAATGGGGAG
>NW_026629693.1:0-1540 GCF_030028575.1 Malurus melanocephalus
TGTGGTGGCACTGTGCTGGCAGCAGGAGGAATGGCTTGCTCAGCCAGCCTGTGGCCGAGTGCTCTCCTGGCACGGCACAGAAGGTCGTGGTGACCTCGGGCAGTAGCAGCAGCACCTCCACGTGTGTGGGGAGCACATGGCGAGCAGCGGGCGAGCCCCAGGGCTGCTTTGAGGCAGCACTGACCTGGCACGGGCTCAGGGCTGGCACGCTGCCCCGCAGGCAGTGACACCGCATGGCTGTGACGTTGTGTAACCTCCTTGCTGCGTCGCCTTCTCCTCCTCATCCTCTTGCAGGGCAGTGGGAGCGTCCCTGGCAGCTGCTCAGGGAGTGTCCCGAGCGCTCTGTTCCTTGGCAGCACCAAAGCTCTGTGGCTGTGACTCACTCAAAGGATTTGCTTGTGCTAAAAACTTAAGCACTGTTTATTAGCCTGAAAAAAACCCAGATTATTAGAAATCTGATTGGAATTTTCAGCATTCAAAGATAAAAATAATTTAAATTTTTGGTTTTTACTGCAGTTTCAATTAGCTTTCATCTGTTTTGTTGAAACCAACATCCATCAGTGTGGGGATGGGCACTGATCCTGGGCCACGCTCCATGTGTTTCACTCACCTGCTTGTTGCTTCCCTTGAAAGGAGAACAGGTGAATTGTACAAAAGAGATTTAAAAGTAAAAGTTCTTATTCTCAGGGTAGCAAATCAGTTTTTCACTAAAGGGAAAAAAACTCCACAAAAAAMTCAAACCMAAATGAGCCTTTYAGGGGAGAACAAGARCAGTGCTGGCCAAAGCTCTACACGGCTGCTGCTCTGCTCCTGCAGTCACTGAAACAGTAAACTGATTGTTGCAGCCTCTCTTCCTACAAAATCCTTTCTTTCCCCCCTTGCCAGCTGGAACTTCTTAGAAACAGGCTGTTTGTTTCCTTGGCTGGATTTAAATATTTGTATCTACATCAAATCAGATAAGTCAGAAAGTTAAATTCCAAACTTCCCATAGAGCTGTCATTTTAATTTATCCTTGGACCTGGGCTTGTCTGCAACAGTAAATTAGAATTTGCAATTAAGCACTGTTGCACAAAGGAAATGGGGCCCAACGCAGCTGGAAGTTAATAATCCCTTGAGCTGGTGATTCAGCCTGGGGCAGTGTGGGCTGTTGTGCCACAACTCTTGGCTGAGGGGGTGTTCTGGTGGGTCCTGCAGACCCCAGCATACGCCTCCAACCAGGTCCATTTGTTACATGGGCCACCTCAGCTCTTGTTCTTCACTCTCCTGGCTGAAAAACCTGAGTGAAAATGCTGGAGACCCCTGGGAAGTTCATAATATGCTTGGAGTGATGTGGGGAAAAAAAAAAAAAAAAACACGGTGGGAATAAAATGCTGTTTGCTTTGAGAGAGCAGAGCCCTGGCTCTCGATTGCTCCTGAGCAGTGTCCTCAGCAGAGGGAAAGCACAAAGTCCTGTTCTCCCCAGAGCCCTTCTGCACTCTCTCTGTGCTGGGGAAGGGGCTGTGCACTCTCTCTCTGTGCTGGGGAAGGGGCTGTGCACTCT
>NW_026629694.1:0-1521 GCF_030028575.1 Malurus melanocephalus
GGGGCTGCTTGTTTGAAGGACAGAGACGAGCCCGGGATGGCTGCACCTGCTCCGGAGCCCCTGCGGGATGTGCGGGGATGTGGGGAGTGTGCGGGATGTGCGGGGATGTTCGCGATGTGCAGGATGTGCGGGTTGTGCAGAGTGTGTGGGATGTGGGGGGTGTGAAGGGATGTTCGGGATGGACTGGGATGTTCGGGATGGACTGGGATGTGCGGGGATGGACTGGGATGTGCGGGGATGGACTGGGATGTGCGGCATTTTCGGGATGTGCTGGGATGGACTGGGATGTGCAGGATGTGCGGGGACAGACTGGGATGTGCGGGGACGGACTGGGATGTACGGGGACGGACTGGGATGTACGGGGATGGACTGGGATGTGCGGGGATGGAATGGGATGTGCAGGATGTACGGGGATGGGCTGGGATGTGCAGGGATGTGGGGAATGTGCGGGATGTGCGGGATTCAGGGATGTGCGGGAATGTGTGGGATGTTCAGGGATGTTCGCGATGTGCAGGATGTGCGCGATGTGCAGAGTGTGGGGGATGTGTGGGATGTGCGGGGATGTTCGCGGTGTGCGGGTTGTGCGGGGATGGACTGGGATGTGCGAGGATGGACTGGGATGTGCGGGATTTTTGGGATGTGCTGGGATGGACTGGGATGTGCAGGATGTGCGGGGATGGGCTGGGATGTGCGGGAGTGGACTGGGATGTACGAGGATGGACTGGGATGTGCAGGGATGGACTGGGATGTGCGGGGATGGAATGGGATGTGTGGGGATGGACTGGGATGTGTGGGGATGGACTGGGATGTGTGGGGATGGACTGGGATGTGCGGGGATGGACTGGGATGTGCGGGATTTTCGGGATGTGCTGGGATGGACTGGGATGTTCAGGATGTGCGGGGATGGGCTGGGATGTGCGGGGATGGGCTGGGATGTGCGGGTTGTGCGGGATGTTCGGGTTGTGCGGGGATGGCCTGGGATGTGCGGGATGTGAGGGGATGGACTGGGATGTGCAGGATGCGCGGGTTATGCAGAGTGTGCGGGATGGACTGGGATGTGCGGGGATGTTCGGGATGTGCGGGTTGTGCGGGGATGGACTGGGATGTGTGGGATGTGAGAGATGTGCGGGGATGTGGGGAGTGTGCGGGATGTGGGGGGATGGACTGGGATGTGCAGGGATGGACTGGGATGTGCAGGGATGTGCGGGATATGTGGGGATGTGTGGGGATGTGCCGGGATGTGCAGGTTATGCAGAGTGTGCGGGGTGTAAAGGGATGTTCGGGATGTGAGGGGATGTTCGGGATGTGCGGGGATGGACTGGGATGTCCGGGGTGTGCGGGATGTGCGGGATGAGCTGGGATGTGCGAGGATGTTCAGGGATGTGCGGGATGAGCTAGGATGTGCGGGGATGTTCAGGGATGTGCAGAGTGTGCGGGATGGACTGGGATGCGCGGGATGTGCGGCAGGCAGGTGCCCGCGCCCTCTGCGCGTCCCCGCGGGTCCCGAGGCGCCGCCGCGGC
>NW_026629695.1:0-1510 GCF_030028575.1 Malurus melanocephalus
TCCGTTGATGTTCCGTTGATGATCCGTTGATGTTCCGTTGATGTTCCGTTGATGTCCCGTTGATGTTCCGTTGATGTTCCGTTGATGCTCGGTTGATGTTCCGTTGATGCTCGGTTGATGTTCCGTTGATCCGTTGATGTTCCGTTGATGCTCCGTTGATGTTCAGTTGATGTTCCGTTGATGTTCCGTTGATGTTCCGTTGATGTTCCGTTGATGCTCCGTTGATGTTCCGTTGATCCGTTGCTGTTCCGTTGATGCTCCGTTGACGTTCCGTTGATGTTCCGTTGATGTTTCGTTGATGTTCCATTGATGCTCCGTTGATGATCCGTTGATGTTCCATTGATGCTCGGTTGATGTTCCGTTGATGTTCCGTTGATGCTCCGTTGATGTTCCGTTGATGTTCCATTGATGCTCCGTTGATGATCCGTTGATGTTCCGTTGATGTTCCGTTGATGTTCCGTTGATGTTCCGTTGATGTTCCGTTGATGTTCCATTGATGCTCGGTTGATGTTCCGTTGATGTTCCGTTGATGTTCCGTTGATGTTCCGCTGATGTTCCATTGATGTTCCGTTGAGGTTCCGTTGATGTTCCGTTGATGTTCCGTTGATGTTCCGTTGATGATCCGTTGATGTTCCGTTGATGTTCCGTTGATGATCCATTGATGTTCCGTTGATGTTCCGTTGATGATCCGTTGATGTTCCGTTGATGTTCCGTTGATGTTCCGTTGATCCGTTGATGTTCCGTTGATGTTCCGTTGATGCTCCGTTGATGTTCCGTTGATGCTCCGTTGATGTTCTGTTGATGTTCCGTTGATGCTCCGTTGATGTTCCGTTGATGTTCCGTTGATGTTCCGTTGATGTTCCGTTGATGTTCTGTTGATTTTCCGTTGATAAATTCTTGATGGTTTTTGCTGGTCCTGACCTTCTGTCCCACTCCCAGCTCTGTTGAGATTTAAACGTTGAGATTTAAACGTTGAGATTTAAATGTTGAGATTTAAACGTTGAGATTTAAATGTTGAGATTAAAATGTTGAGATTTAAATGTTGAGATTAAAATGTTGAGATTTAAATGTTGAGATTAAAATGTTGAGATTTAAATGCTGAGATTAAAATGTTGAGATTTAAATGTTGAGATTTAAATTTTGAGATTTAAACGTTGAGATTTAAATGCTGAGATTAAAATGTTGAGATTAAAATGTTGAGATTTAAACGTTGAGATTTAAATGTTGAGATTTAACTGCTGAGATTTAAATGCTGAGATTAAAATGTTGAGATTAAAATCTAGAGATTTAAACGTTGAGATTTAAATGTTGAGATTTAAACGTTGAGATTTAAATGCTGAGATTTAAATGCTGAGATTAAAATATTGAGATTAAAATCTTGAGATTTAAATGTTGAGATTTAAATGTTGAGATTAAAATGTTGAGATTAAAATGTTGAGATTAAAATGCTGAGATTAAAATGTTGAGATTAAAATGTTGAGATTTAAATGCTGAGATAAAAATGTTGAGA
>NW_026629696.1:0-1495 GCF_030028575.1 Malurus melanocephalus
GGAGGCGCCCGTAGCGCTCCGACTTCGGGGTGGCCGAAAGCTGCGGAGAGAAACCCAAATTTGGGGTGAAAAACACGGAATTGGGGAAAAAAACCAAATTCAGAGAGAAAATCCCCAAAAATTTAAGGGTAAAAACCCCAAATCTGGGTGAAAACTTCAAATTCAGAGAGAAAATCCCAAATTTAGTGTGAATAACCCCCGAATCAGGGTGAAAACTTCAAATTTTGTGACAAAAGCCCAAATTCAGGGCGAAAAACCCAAATTCAGGGCGAAAATTTCAAATTCCATGACAAAAGCCCAAATTCAGGGGGAAAACCCCAAACTAGGGGTGAAAACCACGGAATTTGGGAAAAAAACCCCCGAATTCAGAGAGAAAACCCCAAATTCAGGATTAAAAATCCCAAAATCAGGGTGAAAACCCCAAAATTTGCATTGAAAAACCCCAAATTCAGGGAGAAAAATCCCAAATTTCAGGGTAAAACCCCCAAATTTGGGGGGAAAACCCCAAAATCTGGGTGAAAACTTCAAATTTTGTGAGAAAACCCCAAATTTAGGGTAAAATCCCCAAATTCGGGGTGAAAACATCAAATTTCGTGACAAAAGCCCAAATTCAGGGGGAAACCCCAAATTTGGAGTGAAAACCACGGAATTTGGGAAAAGAAACTAATTCAGAGAGAAAACCCGAATTCAGGGTAAAAAAACCCAAATTTCAGGGTAAAATCCCCAAATTTGGGGGGAAAACCCCAAAATCTGGGTGAAAACTTCAAATTTCCTGACGAAACCCCAAATTCAGGGCGAAAACCCCAAATTCAGGGTGAAAACCCAAAAATCAGGGTGAAAACTTCGAATTTCGTGAGAAAACCCCAAATTTAGGGTAAAATCCCCAAATTCAGGGAGAAAATCCCAAAATCAGGGTAAAAACCCCCAAATTCAGGGTGAACACACCCAAATTTTAGGGTGAAAACCATAAGTTCGGAGAAAAAAACCCCAAATTTCTGGTGAAAACCCCGAATTTAGGGTAAAAATCCCAAATTCAGAGGGAAAACCCCCAAATCAGGGGTGAAAACATCAAATTTCGTGACAAAAGCCCAAATTTAGGGTGAAAAATCCCAAATTCAGGGTTGAAATCCCAAATTCAGGGTAAAACCCCCCAAATTTTAGGATGAAAATCATAAATTCACAGAAAAAAAGAAACAAATTTCAGGTGAAAACCCCGAATTTTGGGACAAAATTCCACATTCAGGGACCAAACCCCAAATTCTGGGTGATAACCCCCAAATTTGGGGAGAACATCCCAAATTCAGGGTGAATACATCAAATTTCATGAGAAAACCACAAATTTGGGGTGAAAAACCCCCAAATTCAGGGTGAAACCCCCAAATTCAGGGAGAAAACCCCAAAATTTGCATTGAAAAACCCCAAATTCAGGGTAAAACCCCAAATTAAGGGGGAAAACCCAAATTCAGGTGCAAATCCCAAATTTATTGTGAAAAAC
>NW_026629697.1:0-1518 GCF_030028575.1 Malurus melanocephalus
AGAATTTCCCCAAATTTCTCAGAAATTCCCAAAATTCTTAATTTCACGCCAAATTTTCCACAAATTTTCTCCGTTTTTCCCCAAATCCACCCCAAAAATCCTTCGGGAAACCATTCCCAAAATTCCTGAAATTTTCTGGAATTTCCCAGAATTCTCAAAATTTCACAAAATTTCCCAAAATTTCTCAGAATTTCCCAGAATTTCCCAGAATTTCCCAGCATTCCTTGAGTTACTCAGAATTACCGGAATTTCTCAGAATTCCTGGAATTTCCCAGAATTCCCAGAATTCCCAGAATTTCAAAAGTTTTCCAAAATTCCAAAAATTTCCCAGAATTCCCCATTTCACACCTTCACTCACCCAAATTTTTCACGATTTTCTGCATTTTTCCCCCAAATCCACCCCAAAAATCCTTCCCAGAGCTCCAAAAATTCCCAAATTTTCCCAGAATTCCCAAATTTTCCCATTTTTCCCGTTGTTTCCAGGACCGGAGCGATGTTGATGCGGAGAAGGCTCGGAGCTGCCTCGTTCTGTGCTGGGGAATCGCATCCCAGCATTCCCTGCATTCCCAGAATTCCCAAAATTCAAAAAAATTTCCAGAATTCCCAGAATTTCCCAGAATTGCCCGAATTTCCTAGAATTCTTCAGAATTCTCAGAATTTCCTGAAATTTCCTACAATTTCTCAGGTTTTTTTGAATTTCTCAGAATTCCCTGAATTTCCCAAAATTCTCAAAGTTTCCCAGGATTCCCAGGATTCCCAGGATTTCCAGAATTCCCAAAATTTGCAGAATTCCCAGAATTTCATAGAATTCTCAGAATTTCCCAGAATTTCCTGGAATTTCTCAAAATTCCCTGAATTTCCCATGTTTGTCAGAGTTTCCCAGAATTATTGGAATTTCTCAGCATTTCCAAAATTCCCAAAGTTTCTTAGAATTCCCAAAATTTTCTCCGTTCTTCTCCTCCACTCACCCAAACTTTCCGTGGGATTCGCTCCCAACATTCCCAGCATTCCCAGAATTTCCTGGAATTATCCAGAACTCCCAAAATTTCCCAAAATTTCTCCGAAATTTCCCAGAATTTTGTGGAATTTCCTGGAATTTTCCAGGTTTTTTTTAAATTTCTCAAAGTTCCCTGAATTTCCCAGAATTACTGCAATTTTCCAAAATTCTCAGATTTTCTCAGAACTCCTAGAATTTCTCAGAATTCCCCAGAATTTCTCACAATTATCAGAATTTCTCAGCATTCCCAAAATTCCCAAAATTTCCCAGAAATTGTCTAGAATTCTCCAGAATTCCTAGAATTTCCTAGAATTTTTTAGGGTTTTTTTTTTAATTTCCCGGAATTATTAGGATTTCTCAGCATTCTCAGCATTCTCGAAATTTTCAAATCTCTAAAATTTCCTGGAACTCCCAAAATTCCCAGAAATTCCGCAAAACTCCCCATTTCACACCTCCACTCACCCAAATTTTCCACAATTTTCTCCATTTTTTCCCAAATCCTCCCCATCAAACCCCAAAAA
>NW_026629698.1:0-1420 GCF_030028575.1 Malurus melanocephalus
AGCTTAAAAAAATCTTTTTCTTTGTTTTTATAATAAAAAAAATCGAAAAAAATCGAAAAAAAATGGGAAAAAAATGGGAAAAAAGTGGGAAAAATTCCCAAAAAATTCCCAAAATTCCCAAATTTTTTAAATTTTTATTTCCAGGTGATGTTGGCGGAAAAAAGAGGCTCGGCCGAGCTTTTTGCCATTAAAATCCTGAAGAAGGACGTGGTGGTTCAGGACGACGACGCCGCCTCCACCCTGGTGGAGCGAAGGGTTCTGGCCCTGGGACCCCGCCCCCATTTCCTGACCCATCTGCACTCGACATTCCAGACCCCCGTGAGCACTGGGATAAACTGGGACAAACTGGGATGGACTGGGACAAACTGGGAGCAAAAAAAATGGGGGTTTTCTGAAAAAAAATGGGGGTTTTAGAGGCAAAAATGGGGATTTTAGGGGGAAAAATGGGGATTTTATGGGGAAAACTGGGAGTTTAAGGGGTGGAAGTGGGACTGGGATGGACTGGGACAAACTGGGAGGGACTGGGGAAAAAAAACCCGGGGGTTTTATGAAAAAAAACGGGGATTTTAGAGGCAAAAATGGGGATTTTAGGGCAAAAAATGGGGGTTTTTGGGGGAAAAATCGGGATTGGGATGGACTGGGATAAACTGGGATGGACTGGGATGGACTGGGATGGACTGGGAGGGACTGGGAGCAAAAAATCCGGGGGTTTTAGGGTGAAAAATGAGGATTTTAGGGACAAAAATGGGGATTTTAGGGCAAAAAATGGGACTGGGATGGACTGGGATGGACTGGGACAAACTGGGATGGACTGGGAGCAAAAAACCCGGGGGTTTTAGGGTGAAAAATGGGGATTTTATGGGGAAAAATGGGGATTTGACCCATCTGCACTCCACATTCCAGACCCCCGTGAGCACTGGGACAAACTGGGAGGGACTGGGACAAACTGGGATGGACTGGGACAAACTGGGATGGACTGGGATGGACTGGGATGGACTGGGATAAACTGGGATGGACTGGGATGGACTGGGATGGACTGGGATAAACTGGGAGGGACTGGGACAAACTGGGATGGACTGGGAGGGACTGGGAGCAAAAAAAACGGGGATTTTAGGGTGAAAAATGAGGATTTTAGGAGGAAAAATGGGGATTTTATGGGGAAAAACCGGGACTGGGATAAACTGGGAGGAAAAAAATGGGGATTTGGGGGCAAAAAATGGGGATTTTGGGGGGAAAATGAGAGTTTGAGGGGTGGGAATGGGGACTGGGAACGAACTGGTTTGAACTGGTCTGAACTGGTTTGAACTGGTGTGAACTGGTTTGAACTGGTCCAAACTGGTGTGAACTGGTTTGAACTGGTGTGAACTGGTTTAAACTGGTTTGAACTGGTGTGAACTGGTTTGAACTGGTTTGAACTGGT
>NW_026629699.1:0-1539 GCF_030028575.1 Malurus melanocephalus
GGGGACATATTTTGGATTCAACAAATTGGCTCTTTCTAATGATTTTAGAAAAATCATTAGAAAGCTGAGACTTGATGAGTGTTCCTGCCCCTGTGCTCATGCAGGTGCTTACAGGGATCCAGGAGGATGTCGAGACCACGAGCCAGGTGTCATCTGTATGGGGGTTGGCAGGAATGTGGGTCACCAGGTCTCTGCCCACCATGGGTCATCTGATGGGGGATGAAGGTGGAGCAGCACACGGAGCTCTTCCTAAACTCGGGGCACTCACAGGGCTTCCCTTACTGGTGGCAGCGTTGGTGTCGGGTCAAATGAGAATTCCGGCTGAAGCACTTGCCACACTGGGAACACTCGTAGGGCCTCTCCCCAGTGTGGATGCGCTGGTGGGTGATGAGGTTTGAGTTTTGCTTGAAGCCCTTCCCACAGTCTGGGCAGCAGAAGGGCCTCTCCTCTGTGTGAATACGCTGGTGTTTGAGAAGATTGGAGCTGTTCTGAAACCTCTTCCCACATTCAGAACACTCATAGGGCCTCTCCCCTGTGTGGATGCGCTCGTGGCGGATCAGTTCAGAGCTACACCTGAAGCCCCTCCCACATTCCCCACACTCGTAGGGCCATTCCCCAGTGTGGATCAGCCGGTGACGGATCAGATCATTGCTCCGGCTGAAGCTCTTCCAACACTCCAAGCACTTGTAGGGCTTCTCCCCAGCGTGAAGCTGCTCAGGAACTGCCAGCTGCAGGCCCCGGCTGAAGCTCTGGGTGCCTTCCTGGCACAGGGTGGGTCTTTCCCTCTCAGAGCATCCTGGGCTGGGTGTGGAGCCCCTCTTTTTGTGGGATATCTGGGGCTTTTCCTTCTCATTAGATTCCGGCACTGTGCAGTCTGTCAAAATGGCCTCTTCCACGAGGTTCTGCTGGGGGGATTTGTCCTCCTTGGTCTCCATCCTCAGCTCATTGCCTGGGGGGCAAGAAGGACAAGGAGAGGATGGGATTTGCCTCTGTGCCAGACAAAAGGGGAAGGAGATCCCCCCCAATCCATCACCAGCAGGACAGCATCGGCAGCGGGGTTTTCCTGCAGCCGGGGACAATGCTGGGCTGGGAAATGGAGCAGAAGAGAGGGGCAAAGGAGCTGTGACTTCCTCCTTACCTGCCTGGGGGTCCTGGGACATCTTCCTCTTCCTCGCAGCCTCCTTCTCTATCCAGCCAATTTTTGGGAATGGGAAATCCTGGGTTGGGGAAAAACAAGGGATGAGTGCATTGGGTTGTGCATTAATCCTGCCCAAGCCACCAGGTACCAGGTACACACAAAAACCTCCAAAAAGCCAAGATTCAGCCCAAAAAAGCTTTCCTAAGGGCTTCCTCTCTCCAGTCTCCCCTCTCTGAGCTATTCTACCTGTTTCTGGACCTCCCTAGACTGGTGGGGGTCCTCAGAATTCCCGAAGTTCTCCCTCTCTGGTCTCCCCACTTTGGGGTCCTGTGGGTCCCACTTGGGGATGTCAGGGTTTTGGACTACTCATTGGTCACTTCTCCCATCAGTGCTTCAAGGTG
>NW_026629700.1:0-1526 GCF_030028575.1 Malurus melanocephalus
TTTTCAGAAATAGACCTTTTCATGCAGAAAGAATGGGGAAGAGATTTGAAGTCATTCTTTCTTTGTCCAATAAAGAACAATTTAAACTGTATTTTTAACTTGCCTCCCCAGGTTTTTTTTTTCCTTCTTCCCCAGTGCCCACCCTAGTGAGTGAAGGTATAATCAGAATATTATTGCAGTGCTCAGTTTGTGCAGGATATTGACTAAATGCATATTACTTGATATGATATAATATTATGTTGTTTTCATGGGCATAATGGCCCTGTGGAAATTCTAATTATAGCAGTCAGTTGTGCTGCTCATGGATCTGCTGGCTTTTAATGACATTCTTCGTGGAATAAGATGTGGTTTGGTTATTTTTCTGTCATGCTCTGGCAAAGATGCTCAAAYGCCATTGTTGAAAAATTTACACAAGGATTTAAAATTTCTCACTTATTGTCAAACAATTAATTGTCAGCTAATTTCCTGGCCTGGAGTTCATGCTCAGTGGAAGCTTTACTGTCTTCACTGATAACCAGGCCTAAAGCTGTGGGTGTGTTTATTGCACCAGTCGGCTTCCACTTTCAGTACATAAAAAACCCCCTTGCATTTCTCCAGCTGGGGAATATCACATTAGCAGCCTTAGTTTTCAAAATCCAAAGGCTGTTTTTCATTATTTTTCATCACAGCCAAGTATTCCTCCATTTTGATTGAATGTTACTGTGGTTATTTTCTTTTGTTATATAATTCTGACTGCAAGTAGAGTAACAGGAGTTGGTGTCACCATCTGTGTAAACTGAGGCAAACTCCTCACACAGCAAAGTGGAGACAAGAACAGAAGGAATGGCTTTCTCTGCAGCTTTTTAAACTTTCTGTACCCAGGGAAGAAAATATCACAACGACATTCTTAAAGGTGTGAATTTTTTTGGTTAAAAAACAACACCTTGGTTTTGTTTGCATGGCCATATTACTTTTTTTTACTTTTTGCATTGCAAAACGATCAACAAAACTCAGATTTTTGTGCATTAGAGATAATTTGTTGTAAATTTGTTGGATGATTTGTCTCTGGATGATCCCAGGTGTTTTTGGTGCTGGAACACTGCAGAGAAATCCTATATCTGGTGTCAGGGAGAGGCCAACTTACTGCAGCAGCAGGGACAGAGAAAAGGACTTTTTGGGCACCACATCTATGAGAGGCAGTCTGAGTCCATGCTGAACAGAGAATGGAGTCTGAAGAATTATTTTGAACCCTGTTTCTTTTTGTTCCTCAAGCCTCCCTCCCGTGCCTTCCTTGCACAAGAAGTATGTTTCCAAGCCCCAAGAAAGGCTGTTTGTAAACATTTTATTGCCTTGTTTGGAGGTCTACAAACTGAGGGCCTACTGAAAAGAAGATAAGAATCAAAAAACTCCCAACCTCTTGAATGAAYAAGCAAAATTATCATTTAAAAGCATAAACTTGGCCCACTGATCAGTTTTATTGCTGAGAAAAGGAGGYTAAGAGGCTCCATTTAGATTTGTTTGCTTAATTGATTTTGATTTTGATTTCT
>NW_026629701.1:0-1539 GCF_030028575.1 Malurus melanocephalus
GGGCCCTGCCCGTGCTGGGGCTGCTCAGCGCAGCTGCCCCGGCTGCCACAGGGGCTGTCCTCGGGCAAGGCAGCCGTGCCGGCAGGGCCCGGGAGCGGTGCCGGCTGTGCCGGGCTGCCGGGGGCTGCGGGACGGTCCCGCCGCGGCTGCGCTCACAGCGCCCTGGCCCCTCCGCCTGCTTTTCCTTTCCCACCCTCCCTGGGAGCCCCTGACATTTTCCCTTCCGTCATCCAAGGGCAGGTGCTGCCCAGGGAAACGTCCCCATATTGACTCAGTGCTCCCTTTGCTTCCAGATGTCCCCTCTGCTGTCCCTGTCCGGGAGGGCTGCGCTGAACAGGAGGAAGAGACTGACGGAGAGCCTGGCATCACTGGAACCTGGAATGCCTCTGATTACATTTATATCTATTTTTATATACATACAGGGACACTAAGATAGATTGATATTTATACCAATATATATCACCAGTATATTTATACCTATTTATGCATATTTTTATATTTGTCTCTATTTAGTTGTATTTTTAGGATGTATAGAGTTTTAATGCACTGTAGTTATATTGATTGAGTTGCAGGCGCATAGATATTTAGAATTATATATTGCTATTTGTATATTTGTGTATAGGAGGTCTATGTATATCTTTATATATGTATTATGTGATCTTTAATTTATATTTATGTTTATGTCTGTATACTTTTATGATTGCAATATATACAGCAATATGTAAATATGTATAGAGTTTTTATTGTTATATTTAGTTATAGGTGTGGGCTATTTATATAGAATTATTGGTGTTTTACATATAATTAGTATATTAAATTTTACATGTTAAAATATATAATTATAAATGCTGAGATGTAAAACATACATTTATATGTAAAATTTACATATATATCAATATACAATAATACATTTATATATTTATATATATATATACTTCTATATTGATATATTGGTATTTTTATAGTTGTAATCAGACTATAGAATTGTAACTTCCTGTAATAAATTAATTTTGCTCTACTTAAATTGACATTTGTACATTAATTAGCAGTGTGGTTGTTGAACTTTGTAATAAATGTAATTTTTAAACTTACGATCTAGTGATTTTTGTGCATTTATGTATCAGAAATGCAATCCAAGAAATGCATAAAAATAAGCAGAGGAAAACATCTTGGCTCATTTCCTTCCATTTTCATTTCACTTCTGGAAAGCTGTTTCAGTTTTCCACTAATCTTCTCCACATTCCTGTCTGCTCTTTTCAAGAACCATTCCTGGAGAATGAGATGGAGTTCCTGTCATCACAAGATGTGCCACCAGTTCAGAAGTGTGCAGCTTCTCTTGGCTTTCCCCTCTGTGTGTGCAGTATGACTCTTGCAGCAAAGCAGGACAAATGTTTGGAGAACTTTACAATTTGTCCTTTCTTTTCCTCGTGGGCTGGGCAGTTGTGCCATTGGTAAGGCTTTCATTGTCACTGTTCTAATCTATGAAAACAGGAGGTGGTACCAGGACTTGTTAGGGAATGCAACCAGAACTGAATTCAG
>NW_026629702.1:0-1481 GCF_030028575.1 Malurus melanocephalus
TGGTTTTTTAACCATCAAACTTTACGGGAACRCCCGACCCCGATGGGGCTGAGACCCCTGATCCCCCTGGTGACCCCAAATCCCCAATCCCCCCCAGCCGAGCTGTCCAGCCTCCTGTGGCGCACGGTGAGCTTCGAGCTGCCGGCGCTGCGGAGGCGTTTGGGGCGGCTGCAGCAGAGCCAGCAGGAGCTGCTGCGGCGCCAGGATGAGCTCCAGCTCGGGGCCGCGGAGCTCCGCGAGCGCTTCCTCAGCTGCTGCCGCCAGTACGGGATCGCCGTGAGTGCGGGACGGGAGAGGAGGGGGGAATGGGATAGAGCCGGGGATGGGTCTGGAATAACCCTGAAATAACCCTGAAATAATCCTAAAACAGTCTGGAATGGGCCTGGAAATGGCTCTGAAATAACCCTAAAACAGATCCGGGGATGGGTCTGGAATAACCCTAAAACTGCCCTGAAATAACCCCGGGACAGAGCTTGGGGTGGGCCTGAAATAACCCTAAACCAGAGCTGGGGATGGGCCTGAGATAACCCTGAAATAACCCCAAAACAGTCCTGAAATAATCCTAAAACAGAGTCTGGGATGGGTCTGAGATAATCCTAAAACTGCCCTGAAATAATCCTAAAACAGAGCTGGAGATGGGTCTGAGATAACCCTAAAACGGAGCTGGGGATGGGTCTGGAATAATCCTAAAACTGCCCTGAAACAGCTCTGAGATAACCCTAAAATAGAGCCGGGGATGGGTCTGGAATAACCCTAAAACTGCCCTGAAATAATCCTAAAACAGAGCCAGGGATGGGTCTGGAATAACCCTAAAACTGCCCTGAAACACATCTGAGATAACCCTAAAACAGAGCCGGGGTTGGGCCTGGAATAACCCTGAAATAACCCCAAAACAGCCCTGAAATAATCCTAAAACAGAGTCTGGAATGGGCTTGGAAATGGCTCTGAGATAACCCTAAAACAGAGCCGGGGATGGGTCTGGAATAACCCTAAAACAGAGCCTGGAATGGGCCTGAAATAATCCTAAAAGAGCCCTGAAATAACCCCAAAACAGACCCCAAAAGAGCCCCAAAATATCCCCAAAAGAGCCCCTGCTGCCCTCAGAGCCGTCTGAACCTGAGGGGTCAAACCAGAGTGTCCCTTGGTGTCCCTGTGGTGTCCCCGTTCCAGGGGATGCTCGGGGGTGGCTCTGGGGCTGTCCCCTCACTGTCCCCTCACTGTCCCCTCCCTGTCCCCTCACTGTCCCCATTGTCCCCAGGGTGTCCCCTCCCTGTCCCCTCACTGTCCCGCCTGTCCCCTCACTGTCCCCGTTGTCCCCAGGGTGTCCCCTCACTGTCCCCATTGTCCCCAGGGTACCAACGTGCGCCGGGAGCTGCTGGCTCAGGTTCGGGAGTTGCCGTCGCTGCTGTCCCGGGTTGGGGACGGCGTCAGCGCCCTGAGCGAGGCCATCGAGCTCTACCAGGCCTGCGTGGACTTCGTGT
>NW_026629703.1:0-1538 GCF_030028575.1 Malurus melanocephalus
GGATTTTATAGAGGACTCTTTAAAATTGGATTTTATGGAAAAGCTTTAAAATCTGGATTTTGCAGAGGAGGATTTAAAGTCTGGGTTTTGTGGAGGAGGATTTAGAGTCTGGGTTATGTGGGAGCGGTTTTAGGGTCTGGATTTCATGGGGGATGCTTTAAAATTGGATTTTATGGAAAAGCTTTAAAGTTTGGATTTTGCAGAGGAGGGTTTAAAGTCTGGATTTTGTGGAGGAGGATTTAGAGTTCGGATTTTATGGAAAAGCTTTAAAATCTGGATTTCCTGGAGGAGGAGTTAAAGTCTGGATTTCATGCAGAAGGGTTTAAAATCTGGATTTTGTAGGGGAGGCTTTAAAGTTTGGATTCCATGAAGGAGGCCAGAGAGGGCTTTAAAGTCTGGATTTAATGGAGGAGAATTTATAGTCTGGATTTAATTGAAAGGATTTAAGGTCTGGATTTTGTGGAGGAGAATTTAAAGTCTGGATTTCATGGAGGAGGATTTAGAGTCAGGCTTTAATGGAGGAGGATTTCAAATCTGGATTTAATTCAAAGGCTTTAAGGTCTGGTTTTTGTGGAGGAGAATTCAAAGTCTGAATTTCATGGAGAAGGTTTTAGAGTGAGAATTTCATGAAAAAGCTTTAAGGTCTGGATTTCATGGAGCAGACTTTAAAATCTGGATTTCTTGGAGGTTTTAAAGTCTGGATTTAACTGACAGGCTTTAAGGTCTGGATTTTGTGGAGGAGAATTTAAAGTCTGGATTTAGTAGAGGAAGCTTAGAAATCTGGATTTCATGGAGGTTTTAAAGTCTGGATTTAATTGAAAAGCTTTAAAGTCTGGATTTTGTAGAGGAGAATTTTAAATCCGGACTTAATAGAAAGGCTTTCAGGTCTGGATTTTATAGAGGAGGTTTTAGAGTCAGGATTCTTTGGAGGAGGCTCTAAAGTCTGGATTTAACTGACAGGCTTTAAGGTCTGGATTTCGTGGAGGAGAATTTAAAGTCTGGATTTTGTAGAGGAAGCATAGAAATCTGGATTTCATGGAGGTTTTAAAGTCTGGATTTAATTGAAAGGCTTTAAATTCTGGATTTTGTGGAGGAGATTTTAGAGTCTGGATTTCACAGAGAAGGCATTAAAATCTGGATTCCATGGAGGAGGATTTAAAATCTGGATTTTTTCAGGGGGGGAGTTTTAGAGTCAGGATTTCACGGAGAAGGCTTTAAAATCTGGATTTTGTAGAAGAAGATTTAAAGTCTGGATTTCTTGGAGGTTTTAAAGTCTGGATTTAATGGAGGAGGCTTTAACGTCTGGATTTAATGGAAAGGCTTTAAGGTCTGGATTTCATGGAGGAGAATTTAAAGTCTGGATTTTGTAGAGGAAGCATAGAAATCTGGATTTCATGGAGGTTTTAAAGTCTGGATTTAACTGAAAAGCTTTAAAGTCTGGATTTTGTGGAGGAGAATTTAAAGTCTGGATTCAATGGAGGAGGATTTAGAGTCAGGATTTCATGGAGGAGGATTTAAAGTCTGGATTTTGTAGAGGA
>NW_026629704.1:0-1452 GCF_030028575.1 Malurus melanocephalus
ATCCCAGTGTCCAGCTGTGCCCATCCCAGTGTCCAGCTGTGCCCATCCCAGTGTCCAGCTGTGTCTATCCCAGTGTCCAGCTGTGTCCATCCCAGTGTCCAGCTGTGCCCATCCCAGTGTCCAGCTGTGTCCATCCCAGTGTCCAGCTGTGACCCAGTGTCCAGCTGTGCCCATCCCAGTGTCCAGCTGTGCCCATCCCAGTGTCCAGCTATGACCCAGTGTCCAGCTGTGTCCAGCCATGACCCAGTGTCCAGCTGTGTCCATCCCAGTGTCCAGCTGTGCCCATCCCAGTGTCCAGCCATGACCCAGCGCCCAGCCATGACCCAGTGTCTAGCTGTGTCCAGCCAGTGCCCAGCTGTGTCCAGCCATGACCCAGTGTCCAGCTGTGACCCAGTGCCCAGCTGTGCCCATCCCAGTGTCCAGCCATGACCCAGCGTCCAGCCATGACCCAGCGTCCAGCTGTGTCCAGCCATGACCCAGTGTCCAGCCATGACCCAGCGTCCAGCTGTGTCCAGCCATGACCCAGTGTCCAGCCATGACCCAGCGTCCAGCTGTGTCCAGCCATGACCCAGTATCCAGCCATGACCCAGCGTCCAGCTGTGTCCAGCCATGACCCACTGTCCGGCTATGACCCAGTGTCCAGCTGTGCCCATCCCAGTGTCCAGCCATGACCCAGTGCCCAGCCATGACCCAGTGTCCAGCTGTGTCCATCCCAGTGTCCAGCCATGACCCAGTGCCCGGCCACGACCCAGTGTCCAGCTGTGTCCATCCCAGTGTCCAGCCATGACCCAGTGTCCAGCTGTGTCCATCCCAGTGCCCAGCTGTGCCCGGCCATGACCCAGTGTCCAGTCGTGTCCACCCCAGTGCCCAGCTGTGCCCAGCCATGACCCAGTGTCCAGCTGTGTCCATCCCAGTGTCCAGCTGTGCCCATCCCAGTGCCCAGCCATGACCCAGTGTCCAGCTGTGCCCGGCCATGACCCAGTGCCCAGCTGTGTCCATCCCAGTGCCCGGCCATGACCCAGTGCCTGGCCATGACCCAGTGTCCAGGTGTGCCCAGCCATGACCCAGTGTCCAGCCATGACCCAGTGCCCAGCCATGCCCACCCGTGTCCACCCCTCAGCGCCCAGCCATGCCCGCCGCACACTGTTCAGCTGTGCTCACTGCTCACTGTCCAGCCATGACCCACACCTCAGTGCCCACCCCTCAGTGTCCATCTGTGCCCACTGCTCACTGTCCAGCCATGTCCTCCCCCCACACACACCCACTCTGGAGTTCCCTCAGTGCCCATCTGTGCCCAGCCATGCCCACCCCCTCAGTACCCATCAGTGCCCACCCCTCAGTGCCCACCCACGTCCACCCATGCCCACTCTCACCGTCCAGCTGTGCCCACCCCAGTGTCCACCCCTCAGTGCCCATCTGTGCCCACCCTGGCTCACTGTCCAGCTGTGCCCA
>NW_026629705.1:0-1464 GCF_030028575.1 Malurus melanocephalus
GTGGTGGTCATTGGGGTGGTGGCCATGGGGATACTGCTGTGGTGGCCTTGGGGACAGCGGGGAGTGGTCATTGGGGACAGCGGGGTGGCCTTGGGGACAGCGGGGTGGTGGCCTTGGGGTGGTGGCTATCAGGGTGGTGGCCATGGGGACATTGGGCCCGTGGTCATTGGGTGGCGGTCATTGGGTTGGTGGCCTTGGGGACATTGGGGTGGTCACTGGGGTGGTGGTCATTGGGACACCGGGGACAGTGGGGGGTGGCCTTGGGGTGGTGGCCATGGGGACAGGGGAGTGGCCTTGGGGACATCGGAGTGGTGGTCATTGGGGACATTGGGGTGGCCTTAGGGACACCTCAGGGACAGCGGGGTGGCATTGGGGACATTGGGGACAGTGGGGTGGCATTTGGGACATTGGCGACATTGAGGACATTGGGGACAGCGGGGTGACATTGGGGTGGTGGCCTTGGGGACATTGGGTTGGTGGTCATTGGGTTGGTGGCCATCAAGGTGGCGGCTTGGGGACATTGGGGTTGGTGGCCTTGGGGACAATGGAATGGCGGTCATGGGGACATTGGGGTGTGGTCATTGGGGACATTGGGTTGGTGGCCTTGGGGACATTGGGCCGGTGGTCATTGGGTGGTGGCCATCAGGGCCTTGGGGACATTGGGGTGGTGGCCTTGGGGACATCAGAGCGGTCATTGGGACATTGGGGTGGCGGTCATTGGGGTGGTGGCCTTGGGGACATTGGGATGGTGGCCGTGGGGACAGCGGGGTGGCATTGGGGACAATGGGCTGGTGACCATTGGGGTGTGGTCATTGGGGTTGGTGACCATCGGGGTGGTGGCCTTGGGGACATTGGGGTGTGGTCATTGGGGACAGTGGGGTGGCATTGGGGACATTGGGATGGCGGCCATGGCGACATTGGGGTTGGTGGCCTTGGGGACATTGGGCCGGTGGTCATGGGGTGGTGACCATCAAGGCCTTGGGGACAGCGGGGTGGTGGCCTTGGGGACATTGGAGCAGTCATTGGGACATTGGGGTGGCGGTCATTGGGTGGTCATTATGGGGACATGGGGTTGGTGACCATCGGGGTTGGTGGCCATGGGGACATTGGGTTGGTGGCCTTGGGGACACCGGGGTGGCCTTGGGGACATTGGGGTGGTCACTGGGGTGGTCATTGGGGTTGGTGGCCACTGGGGACATTGGAGCGGTGGCTTTGCTGTTGGTGACCATCACAATCGGTGGCCTCGATGACCCTCGGGCTGAGTGACCGCTGAGCTCGATGACCACGGGTGGGGTTTGGTGACCCCGTGGTGGCCCCGTGGTGGCCCTGAGGTGGCCCTGGGGTGGCCCTGAGGTGGCCGGAGCCGGTCCAAGCCGTGTCCCCGCTGTCCCCTGGGGTGTCCCCGCCATGTCCAGCGGTGTCCGAGCCGTGTCCCCGCTGTCCCCGCTGTCCCCTGGGGTGTCC
>NW_026629706.1:0-1525 GCF_030028575.1 Malurus melanocephalus
TTGCTCCAGGATCCCAGATCAGCTTGGCCAGGGCACCCCTAAGCCAAAGTGCTCCTGCCCCTCCTCCCTGCACTCTGGCGGGGCACCCTACTCACTTCCCGGTGGTAACACTTGTCCAGCTGCCTCTTGCTGTCAAAGCCCTCCCAGGCAGCAAAGGCAGTGGAGGTGTCTGCAGGGACCAGGCTGTTGGGGCTGCTCAGCAGAGCCAGCACTCTCCCTTCCCTGTGTCCTCTTCAGCAGAAACCCCGGCCTCTTGCTAGGACCACAGGATGGGACAGCTCTGAACCCTGACAGTGTCATTGTCCTGACTGCCACCACCGTTCTGGGGAGCACTGCCAAGTCCACACTAGTCATCCACAGACTGACTGAATGCTTACCCTCCTCTGTCTTTCCCTTATTTGGACTTGGTGCCTTGTGCAAGGGATCCTTAAGAGAGGGGTGGGAAAAGGGAGTTGTAGAGGGTAGAGATGCCCACTGAGATTGGGGGCTTGATGCTGGGAGAAGAAGCAGTTGGTGCAGGTCCAGGGAGAGCTGTGGTGCTCTGGAAAATTCAGGGATGCTCCAGCATGGTAAGACATGCTTGATTCCTCATGGTTGCAAGGCCAGTGGGAGATCTGTCAAGTCTGGAAAAAAAGGAGGCCAAAGGCCTCATGCTTCTCTCTACCCTTTTAGGAGGGAAATTGGAGAAGGATATTCTCCCTGGTGCACAGTGATCGGTTGTGTGGCAACGGTGAGGAACTGCACCCAAGGAGGTTTAGGCTGGATGTTTGGGAGCATTTCCTTACTGAGAGAGTAGCAAAGCATAGACATAGGCATCCTAGAGAGGTGGTCAATGACTCCAGCTTGTCAGTGTTTAAGAGGCATTTGGATAATGTCTTTTGAGACATGCTGCAAATTTTGTTCAACCCAGAATCAAGCCAGGCAATTGGACTAGACCATCACTGTAGCTCACTTTAATTTGAAAGTCTTCTATTCTGTCTCCCCTGCCCTCCCATCTTCACATATGAGAGCAGCCAGGCACAGCAAGACACCATTTTCCTAACCCCAGGCACAGCCCACTCACTGACTCTCCCCTTGCATGGGCTGTGACACACATAAACATACAGCAGGGGAAGAAGCTCATGTAGCTCAGGCACACCCCAGGTGTCTCTCGCTGTGGTCCCTCCAAGGTGCAGTAACAGAGTGCGCTGTCCCCCAGCTCCAGCTGATTGTCAGTGTCCTGGAGCTCTCATGAGCCCGGCAGGAAATCCTCTTGTGGCAAAAGGGGCTGTGCACCTGTAGGAGCTCCACAGCCCTGGCACTGCAGCAAACACTGCAGGGGCTCACCAGGACACTGCTGATACCAGGCCATGTCAGTACAGGAGGCGTTGGAGCTGTAAATGCAACGGAGGGTCCCAGTGTTCCCTGCGGTGGAGCTGTAAATGCAACGGAGGGTCCCAGTGTTCCCTGCGGCCACCACACTTAAGCGCTTGTTGCTTGGATCTCATCACCCTGAAATGCACTGGAAAGAACAGCAGGCCCATTG
>NW_026629707.1:0-1537 GCF_030028575.1 Malurus melanocephalus
AGCCTGTCTGGGCTCTTCCTGCTCTTGCTCCTCACCTCCCTGAGTGTGGCTGCACACAGACCTGCTGCCCACACACGGCACCACTGGACATGCCACATGCTCCCTGTGTCCCTGAGTGTGACCAATGTTTTCAGGGCTTGTCCTTGGCTCTGGTCAGCACTTGTCAACAGGCCAGAAATTCATATTCCTGCTCGCAACGTTGACACCTTTGCAACCCCTCCAAGTGCTTCCCCACCTTCCCCAAGAGGCACAAAGAGGGGCTGCCCCTGGATCCCTGGCAGTGTCCAAGGCCAGGCTGGACATTGGGGCTGGGAGCAGCCTGGGACAGTGGAAGGTGTCCCTGCCCATGGCAGGGGGTGGCAYTGGATGAGCTTTAAGACCCCTCATACACAAATCAGTCTGTGATTCTGTAATTCTGTGATTCTCTTTTCTCTTGGTGTCTGGGTCTGTAAGGATTCCCTGGCCCTCCAGAGAGGATAATAGGGCTCCCACTCTTCACAGGGGCTTGCTTCCCCGACAATCACGATTTAATCTCCCCTCCAGACCTCTCAGAAACGCTCCCCGGTCTTTCCTCAGGGCGGAGCTGCTGCCCAGGGACGGCTGCGGCGCTTGCCTGGGTTGTGCTTGTGCCGGTGGCCACACAGGGGTGCCAGAGACTGCGCGCAGCATCCATCCCTCCATCCATCCCTCCACCCCTCCATCCATGCATCCCTCTATCCCTCCATCCCTCCATCCATCCCTTTATCCCTCCATCCCTCCATCCCTTTATCCCTCCATCCCTCCGTCCCTCCATCCTTCCCTCCCTCCGCCCATCGCTCTGCCCACCCCGCCTCAGCCGCTCTCTCCGGCTGCCACAGCCCGGGCTGTCCTTTAGGAACGCGGTCCCGCAGCCTGGGCTGTGCACACCCCTCAGATCCGGGCAGCTGTGAAAGCCGGGATGGCAGCGCCGCTGGGACTGTCACTGACGGGCTGCTGCTGCTCAGCCACTGCTTTCAGTGCAGGGCACCGAGCATCACAGAATGTCAGAGTGGTTTGTGTTGGGAGGGACCTTAAAACTCACCCAGTGCCATGGCAGGGACACCTTCCACTGTCCCAGGCTGCTCCCAGCCCCAAAGTCCAGCCTGGCCTTGGACACTGCCAGGGATCCAGGGGCAGCCACAGCTGCTCTGGGCACCCTGTGCCAGGGCCTCCCCGCCCTCCCAGCAAAGAATTTTCTCCTAATATCTAATCTAAATATCACATTTTTCAGTTTAAAACCTTTCCCACTTGCCTGTCACTATCTTCCCATGTAAAAACTCTCTCTCCATATTTTTATATCACTTCCCTTTAAGTACTAGGATACCCCACAATAAACCACAAAAGTCAGCCCTTCAATAATCTAGAAATAAAGAAAAAAAAAACAATGCTGACTGCTGCTTACCCAAGTTCTGTCTATTTGGAGTAACATCTTCCTGATGTGTTGTCAGAGGGCAGTAAGTATTTGTGGACAAAAGGAATCATGCAGGGCTTAGAGCATTTCATAATGAGCAGCTCCTGG
>NW_026629708.1:0-1490 GCF_030028575.1 Malurus melanocephalus
GGGGCGTTCATTAGAATAGGGGGACATTACTGCATTTGTGAAGTTTCTTATTGGGGAATCCTAGATAGATATGCTAATTCCTAAAACCTATAAAACTTGTACCCGTGCTGTTCACAGGGGTGCATTCTGCCATCACGTTGTGCACCTGGGATCCCAAATACTGAGGTAAAACCCTTTTTATCCCCTTAACTGTGTCTGTGTCATTATTAAAAACTGGCCTTTCAAGGACCAATAATGGGGTCAAAGGTCAGGGGTCATAGATAAGGGGTAAAGGTCAAAGGCCACAGAGTCATGGGGTCAAAGGCCAGGGGTCACTGGGTCAAAGGTCATGGGGTCACGGGGCCAAACATAAACTGTCACGGGTCAAAGGTCACGAGGTCAAAGGTCAGGGGGTCAAAGGTCAAAGTGTCAAAGGTCAAAAAGTCACGTGTCAAAGGTCAAAGGTCGGGGGTTAAAAGGTGACAGGCTCAAAGGTCAAAGGTCGCGGGGTCAAAGGTCACGGGATCAAAGGTCAAAGGTCACGGGGTAAAAGGTCAAAGGTCACAGGGTCGAAGGTTACGCAGTCAAAGGCAAAAGGTCAAAGATCACAGGGCAAAGGTCAAAGGTTGCGGGGACAAAGGTCAAAGGTCACGGGACAAAGGTCAAAGGTCATGGGGTCTAAGGTCAAAGGTCACTGGTAAAAGGTCAAAAGTCACGGGGTTAAAGATCTCGGGGCGGAGGTCAAAGGTCACGGGGTCGAATGTCAAAGGTCACAGGGTCGAAGGTCAAAAGTCGCTGGGCAGAGGTCACGAGGTCAAAGGTCAAATGGCACGAGGTCGAAGGTCAAAGGTCACGGGGTCACAGGGTCAAAGGTCCAAGGTCACCGGCTGAAAGGTCAAAGGTCACGGCATCAAAGGTCATGAGATCAAGGGTCAGAGGCCACTGGGTCCAAGGTCAGGGGTCAAAGGTCAATGGTCATGGGGGGTCAAAGGTCACTGGGTCAAAGGTCACGAGGTCAAAGGTCACAGGTCGAAGGTCAAAGGTCACAGTATCACAAGGTTAAAGGTCACAGGGTCAAAGGTCAAAGGTCACGGGTCAAAAGTCAAGGGTCAGATGCCACTGGATCAAAGGTCATGTGGTCAAAGGTCAAAGGTCATGGGGTCAAAGGGCAAAGGTCACGGGGTCAAAGGTCATGGTGTCAAATGTAAAGGGTCAAA
Source organism: Malurus melanocephalus (assembly GCF_030028575.1). Lineage (NCBI taxonomy): Eukaryota > Metazoa > Chordata > Aves > Passeriformes > Maluridae > Malurus > Malurus melanocephalus. The sequence goes on from NW_026629708.1 coordinate 1,197, forward strand.
GGTCAATGGCCTAAAGGTCACAGGGTCAAGAGTCAAAGTTTATGGGTCAATGGTCAAAGGTTGAAGGTCACAGGGTCAAAGGTCAGTGGTAAAGGTCGGGGTCACAGGGGTCAGAGGTCGGTTGTCAAAAGTCCGGGGTCACAGGGTCAAAGGTCACGGGTCATGGGGTTAAAGGTCACGGGTCATGGGGTCAAAGGTTATGGGGTCAATGGTCAAAGGTCAGGGGTCATGTGGTCTCACTGCTGACCCCATCTCACTGCAGGTGCCTGATCAGAATGGGGTCAGTGAGGGGGC
>NW_026629709.1:0-1505 GCF_030028575.1 Malurus melanocephalus
AAAAAAAGGCAAGACAAATTTTGCAAATTTTGTCCAGTAGACTTTCAGCCATCTCTGAGTCTTTTATTTTTCAATCTCTGTGGCTACTGTATCTTCTTAGCCTTTAAAGAATTTCCTGTATGCATTTTTATAAAACTTTTTTCAAATGAATATGCTGCACTTAACAAATCTACAACTCAGTGTTCTGTGCATCCCAAAGCAAAGCACCGAGAGCCAACAAGTCAAGCAAATAAGAACTGTAATTACAGAATTAATCTGCTTTTYCTTTTGATTTGAACTAAACTGAAGCAAAATTAATGTGGTAAAAAATTCCACAGAAGTGTTGCATGAGCAAATTCCACTTAAGTAAGTTAAAGGAATAARAAAATAAGATATTAAAACAGAATGAGTAATTGAGTGGAAAACACCACTGGCTATCTACAAAAAGAAAAGGAAATTGAGATGTTTATAGTACCTGGGCAGGGATAACRTGCACACACCTGTTACTTACATCTCACAGTTTGGTAGCAGAATTAATATAATCCACGCTTTATCCTTCAGGAAAAAGGAATAAAACAAAACCCCTCACCTTTTCCATGCTATGCTGCAATATTGCMAACTCTAAACTGTTTGCAATAATTTATCCCTTAAATACAGAGGTAAAAAACCCAGTAAATAAACCCAAAATAGATAGTAYCAGGTAGCACAATAAAACATTATTTTTYAAAAAATAGTTATAAGYTCTGGTAAAAATCCTTAAGACTACTGGATAAGTTTAAGTCTCTTCATACAACTRTATCTTTTAGCTTTTTATAGATTTTTGTCCTCCTACATCTGAATCATGCTGCAAACAACGCACATGCAGTAAAGAAAATCAGGAAAATATTAAAGAGAAATCTAATGTGAAGAACTACAGTATCTGCAGAGATAATGCAAGTTGTGATGTTGAAGTTCCAATACCCTTTTAAAATATGGAGAATAAGTTCACTTGCTTCAGCATAATTTATTGAATTTAAATTTTAAGATCACATTATAAGAGCTGTCAAATACCACAGAACATAATTATTGCTGAAGATACAACAGAGGTCRTGAAATAGGAGTAGAGATAGGGAAATAGAGAAACTGCTCTCYCTGGGAAGATCTAGTACACAATTTGAGTTCCAGTGTGAAATCCACTGTTTTGGTGACTCTTCAGGCCAATCCCAAGCAAAATTATTGCTAAAGCAGAGTTTATTGTGGGTATAAATCTGCTTTTCTACACCTCTGTGCAACTGAGTTTCCAAATCAGAGGTAGAAAAAGTTCAATTTCACAGCCAGCAGCTTCCCTCTGTTMGGAGGYGTGCAGGATCCTGAACTTTTACTGYCACAGAGAATTTGAAAGCTCTGCATGGTACAGACTCATGAGTTAAGGCAGACAGCCTGGATTTTCCAAAACAGTTGCAGTTTCAGTATCACCCTGATGAGAATTCTGATGGCCCTCATTCCAAGCTGCTATTGGTTTTGTTTTTTTTTTGTTTTTGTTTTTG
>NW_026629710.1:0-1435 GCF_030028575.1 Malurus melanocephalus
CTGATTTTTTAGGGTTGTTTCTGGTTTTTGAAGCGTTTTTTTTGGGTTTTATCCTGATTTTTTGAGGCATTTTTTTGAGTTTTATCCTGAACGTATTTTCCAGTTTATTTCGTGGAGATTTCCAACCTGATTTTACCACATCAACCTCATTTTTCAGCTCCATTTTTTCAAATATTTCCACCGTACCCCAACTATTTTCACAAGGGGTTATTCAGCTATTTTTTGGGATGGATTTTAAGGGATTTCAGGTGTTTTTTAGGGGATTTCAGGTGTTTTTCAGGTGTTTTTTAGGGGATTTCAGGTGTTTTTGGGGTGTTTCAGGTGTTTTTTGGAGTGTTTTTAGGGATTTCAGGTGGTTTTAGGTGATCAGCTGGTTTTTTTGGTGATTTCCAGGTGGTTTTTAGGGGATTTCAGCTGATTTTTGGGGTATTTCAGGTGTTCTATGGGGATTTCAGCTGTTTTTTAGGGGATTTCAGGTGTTTTTTGGGGTGTTTCACATGTTTTTTGGGTGATTTCAGATAGTTTTTTCAGATTTCAGGTGATTTCAGATGTTTTTGGGGGTGTTTCAGGTGATTTTTAAGTGATTTTAGGTGTTTGTTGGGGTATTTCAGCTGGTTTTTGGTGAATTCAGATGGTTTTTTCAGATTTCAGGTGATTTTAGGTGTTTTTGGGGGTGTTTCAGCTATTTTTTTGGGGTGTTCCAGATGATTTTAAGTGATTTCAGCTGTTTTTGAGGTGTTTCAGCTGTTTTTTGGGGTGTTTCAGGTGATTTTAAGTGATTTCAGGTGTTTTTTGGGGAGTTTCAGGTGTTTTTTGGTGATTTCAGGTGTTTTTTGGGTGATTTCAGATGGTTTTTTCGGATGTTTTTTTACAGATTTCAGGTGATTTCAGATGCTTTTTGGGGGTGTTTCAGCTGTTTTTAGGGGATTTCTTCTATTTTTTGGGTGTTTCAGGTGATTTTAAGTGATTTCAGGTGTTTTTTGGGGTGTTTCAGCTGATTTTTGGGGTGTTTCAGCTGTTTTTAGGGGATTTCAGCTGGTTTTTTGGGTGATTTCAGATGGTTTTTTCGGATGGTTTTTTCAGATCTCAGGTGATTTCAGATGTTTTTGGGGGTGTTTCAGCTATTTTTTGGGGGTGTTTCAGATGATTTTAAGTGATTTCAGGTGTGTTTTGGGGTGTTTCAGCTGGTTTTGGGGTGTTTCAGATGATTTTAAGTGATTTCAGGTGTGTTTTGGGGTGTTTCAGGTGATTTCAGGTGTTTTTTGGGGAATTTCAGCTGTTTTTTGGGGTTACCTTCCTGAGGGCGTCGTTGTCCTCCAGGTACTGCCGTGCGGCCTGGCTGGCGCCCTCGGCCTGCTTGCGAAAAGCCTGGCTTGAGGCTCCCAGTGCGGCCTGGGCTGAGATCAGCGTCACCAGGCGCCTCAGGAGACTGAGG
>NW_026629711.1:0-1496 GCF_030028575.1 Malurus melanocephalus
GGGACGTGGCCCCGAGCTTCCCTGCCCAGCAAAGGCTCAGCTGATGCTGAGGAGAAAACCTCTCCCTTTACTTCCGAGGAACCTCTCCCACTACAGTCCTCTCCTCTAAGCTAACTTCAAATTGCCTCCTGTGATCACAAAGGTTTTTCCCTTGTCCTGACCACCACTCCTGACACTTAGCTTTCACACAATCCATCCCTGACACTGTGGACAAAGTAACAAAGTAGTTACTGTGAAAACAAAACAGCAACGACAAAAACCAAAAACCCAAAAAACACCCAAACAACTCAATGCACTTGAATATATAATCAGACATACTTTAATGCCATGATTTTTGTTCATTCATTGAAATACGTAATATTAGTGACAAAGTTAAAAACATGATGTAGGAATTTTTGTTTTACCATAAATAGACACATGAGTTAGACATGTAATTAGCAACTTTAATCTGTTTTGGCTGTTCATTTTATTCAAGTGAGAAGAAGGAACAGAATGTCAGAATTATTACATGTGAAAATTTAGTCTCCATGGTATATAATGCTCTTCTGCCTGGGGAAAACCTTCAGACTGGGCTCTGGGTATGCTCATGTTACAGTCACTGCTGATCTGAGTCTTGCTCTCCACATCAGGCCTTTCCTGCACACTGCTGAGTGTGAGCAGTGGTGAAACAGCCTCAGCTCAGCCTCACACTGAACCGATAATCTCATTGCAGCTACAGAGGCAAAGCACGTTTAGCGCTATTTCACTGATGCTGGGTCTAAACTGGTAGCAGGTGTTCGAAAAATGCAGTACTCTTCTTGGGAAAGTAGCAAAGGGCAAGGACTGCTGCTTGCCCACRGCACTTTATATTAAGCATATCTGAAGATTTTTTCATACCTGAGCTTGTTGTCCTTGCTGTAGTCAAGTAGCCTTAGAACTCTTGCAAAGTTTGTGAATATGGTGCATAATTCATAAAATAAAGCATATGTTTTTACTTCTTGAAAATTTTCTTCTTCTTAAATGTCTTTTCAGGTTCATATAGTCACTGCTTCAGAAGAATCAGCTAAAAAATATTCTATATACCAAGTAAGTCTGTATGGAAAATTCTGAGTTGTTGATTTCTTTATTTGATTAAAATGGTTTGTTTTGAAGAATGTGATTAATTTAACTCGTGCAGACTTCTTCCCTGCCAGAGTGCACATTGAATAAAACACATGTAAACTAATCTCAACTCTCATAAAAAATGTACTTGTTAGTGGAAATAAGCACAGTGTCATTTGAAGTATGGCAGCATTTATCAGGAAGCTGAACACTTCAGGAAATTTTTCAGTCTACTGGGAAATACTTTCAAAAGCAGTTGACATTCTAATTTTTTAAGGTTTCAGAATGTAGTTGTGAAGTCTTGCATGACAACTGAATATATGGCAATTGAATGACTTTATTGCTTTATCTTTCCCAAGAAGCAATAAAATTCATATTAGTATATTTCTAATTTGTTTTAGGAATCCTGATGCATT
>NW_026629712.1:0-1499 GCF_030028575.1 Malurus melanocephalus
AGCTTCCCGGTCCATCCCAGTGCCCTCCCGGTGCCCCGGTAACGGCGCCCGGCCCTCGGTAATAACGGCAATGGCGGAAAAATCCCKCCACCGYCCCTCAGCGCTCYGMRAGCGCTTYTTCTCCGCCATCCCGGTCCTTCACKGSAAATCCCGCCCCCAAATCGCCGTTAACGGCGGGGAGGGGGTCCCGGTAACGGGGAAAAGGTCCCGGTAAAGGGGGAAAAGGTTCCGGTAACGGGAAAAAAGTTCCGGTAACGGGGAAGGCCTCAAAACGACCCGGAAGTACCSCGGCGGCGCGTGATGACGTCACTACGCCGCGTGATTGACGTGCGGCAGCGCGGCTGAGAGGAAAAGGGGCGTGGCCAACGCTGGGTTGGACGAAACCATTGCGTGAGGGAAACGGGGGGGGGACAGCGCAAAGAAACCCCAAAAACCCCGAAATTGGGGAGGGGGCGACGCAAAAAGACCCCAAAATGAGTCTGGGGGCGCGCAGGAACCACAGAGACGCCGCGGGTGGGACCAAAGGGCTTTTAAAAACACGGAGSGGGGGGCGGGGGGATCCCCCCGAGTGTCCGAGTCCGTCCGTCCGTGCGGGGGGGGTGGGGGAGGGGCGACCCCCGAGACCCCGCCCCTCCCCCCCCTCCCAAAGCCCCCGGTTCAGGCACGTGGGGGGCGCGACCCCCGCCCCAAACGGCCCCGGATTTCACCGAAATTCCCCGAATTTCCCCCAGAAATGAGGGGGGGAGGGGGAGCAGAGTCCGGCCCGGAAATGGAGAGGGTTTTCCCGGGAGTTTTTCCCGCGTTTTTCCGGGTTTTTCCCGCATTTCTCCGTTTTTTTCCCGCGTTTTCTTCACGGTTTTTTCGGGATTTTTCCGGGGGTTCCACGGATTTTTTTCAGGATTTTTTCCGGGTTTTTTCCGGGATTTTTTCCGAGATTTTTCCGAAATTTTTCCGGGGATTTTCCGGTTTTTTTCCGGGATGTTTTTGTGGGATTTTCTGGGATTTTTTCTGCGTTTTTTTCAGGATCTTTCCCGGGGTTTTTTCTGTGTTTTTTTCCGGGATTTTTCTGGATTTTTCCCCGGGATTTTTCTGGATTTTTTGCAGGGTTTTTTTTCTGCGTTTTTTTTCCGGGATTTTCTGAGATTTTTCTGTGGTTTTTCCGAGATTTTTCCAAGATTTTTCTGAAATTTTCTGAGGTTTTTCCGGGGATTTTTTGGGACTTTTTCCGCGTTTTTTTTCGGGATTTTTTCCAGGCGTCCTGGGATTTTTTCTGAGGATTTTTCGGGATTTTTTCCAGGGGTCCCGGGATTTTTTCTGAGGTTTTTCCGGGGGTTTTCCGGGTTTTTTTCGGGATTTTCCGGGGTTTTTCCGGGGTCACCACAGGCGGTGCTGGTGAAGGTTCCGGCTGAGCACGGAGCGAACGTCGGCCGTGAACCTGAGCGGGGGGAGGGGCGTTCTTCCCAAAATCCCCCCAAAATACCCCAAAATCCCCCAAAAAT
>NW_026629713.1:0-1537 GCF_030028575.1 Malurus melanocephalus
GTGTCCACGATCCCGTGACAGCCTTGGCTGCACCAGCCAGTGACCGAGGGCCCGATGGAGAACCTGGAGAAGAGGCAGGAAAGGGTTGGAAAAGGATTGGAAAAGGATTGGAAAAAACTTCCTGCTCCAAACCTGCTCCAAACCCACTCCAAACCCACTGAAATCCTGCTTCAAATCCACTCCAAACCTGTTCCAAATCAACGTTAAACCCGCTCCAATCCCGTTACAAACCTGCTCCAAACCCACCCTAAACCTGCCCCAAACTCACCCCAAACCTTCTCCAAATCTGCTCCGAAGTCTCTCCAATCCCATCCCAATCCCACTCCAAACCCATTCCAAGCCTTCTCCAAACCCACCCCACTCCTGACCCAAACCTATTCCAAACCCATTCCAAACCCTCTTCAAACCCTTTCCCAACCCCATCCCAAATCTACTCCAAACCCACCCCAAACCCTCTCCAAATCCACTCCAAATATGTTCCAAACCCATTCAAAACCAATTCCAAACCCACTCCAAACCCATCCCAAACCCACCCCAAACCAAATCCAAATCCACCCCAAACCCGCTCCACACCCGCCCCAAAATCAACCCCAAACCCGCCCCAAACCTGCTCCAAACCCGCTCCGAAGTCTCTCCAATCACACCCCAATCCTGCTCCAAACCCACCCCAAACCCGCCCCAAACCCACCCCAAACCCATTCCAAACCCACTCCAAACTCATTCAAAACCCCCTCCAAACCCATTTCAAGCCCTCTCCAAACCCATTCCAATACCACTCCAAATCCATTCCATACCCATTCCAAACCCGTTCCAAACCTGTCCCAAACCTGCCCCCAAATCCGCTCCAATCCAACTCCAAACCAGCCCCAAACTCACCCCAAACCGACCCCAATCCCATCCCAATCCCACTCTGAGCTGTGCAGCCATGCTCACCCCTCGATCCCGATTTTCCAGTACAATTCCTGCACCACAGGAGCCCAAAGAACCTCCCCAGAGAAGAGTTGGGGATCAACCCCGCCCAGGATGACTTCCCCACCGTAATCATATGTGGGGTTGCTGGAAAGACAAAAAATCAGACCCAAAATCGGCCTAAAATCCACCCAAAATTGGCCTAAAATCTACCCAAAATCAGACCCAAAATCCACCCAAAATTGGCCTAAAATCTACCCAAAATCAGACCCAAAATCAGGCCCAAAATCCACCCAAAATCTGCCCAAGATCCACCCAAGATCTGCCCAAAATCCACCCAAGGTCTGCCCAAAATCAGACCCAAAATCAACCCAAGATCCACCCAAAATCAGACCCAAAATCCGCCCAAAGTCAGACCCAAAATCCGCTCAAAATACACCCAAAATACACCCAAAATAGACCCAAAATCAGACCCAAAATCCACCCAAAATCAGGCCCATAATTGACCCAAAATCCACCCAAAATCTGACCCAAAATCAGGCCCAAAATCTACCCAAAATCCTCCCAAGATCCACCCAAAATCAGACCCAAAATCTGCCAAAAATCCTCCCAAAATCTGCCCAAAATC
>NW_026629714.1:0-1476 GCF_030028575.1 Malurus melanocephalus
AAAACGGGGTGAGGGACCCCCAAAATGGACCTGGGACCCCAAAAATGGAATCTGGGACCCCAAAAATGGGGAAAGGGAGCCTAAAAATGGACCTAGGGGGGGAAAATGGGGTGAGGGACCCCCAAAATGGGGAGAGTGACCCCGAAAATGGACCTGGGACCCCAAAAAATGGAATCTGGGACTGCGAAAATGGGGAAAAGGACCCAGAAAATGGAATCTGGGACACCAAAAATGGCATCAGGGACCCCGAAAATGGGGAAAAGAACCCAAAAAATGGAATCTGGGAGCCCAAAAATGGGGAAAAAGAAACCAAAAATTGGGTCAGGGGATCCGAAAAATGGGGAGAGGGACCCCAAAAATGGGAAAAGGACCCCAAAAATGGCACTTAAAACACCCAAAATCCCATTTCCTCCCCAAAATCCCCTTTTTATCCCCAAAAATCCCTTTTATACCTCCCAAAAATTCAATTTTTGCCCCAAAATCCTCTTTAAAGCACCCCAAATCCCATTTTGTTGTGGTTTGGGGGATTTTGGGGTCTGTCTGGGGTTTTTTGGGTGATTTTGGGGGTTTTTTGGGTGATTTTGGGGTGATTTTTGGAGTTTTGGGGTGATTTGGGGGTTTTTGGAGTGATTTCGGGTGATTTTGGGTGATTTTGGAGGGATTTTTGGGTTTTTTTGGGGGGATATTGTGGTGATTTTGAGTTTTTTTTGGTGATTTTAGGGTTTTTGGGGTGATTTTATGGTGATTTTGGTGTTTTTGGGGTCCTAGGGGGGGTTTGGGATGATTTTGGATGTTCCTGGGGTGATTTTGGGTGATTTCGGGTGATTTTGGGGTAATTTTGTGGTGATTTTGGGGTTTTTTGGGGTGATTTTGGTGATTTTTGGGTTTTTTGGGGTGGTTTTGGTGATTTTTGGCTTTTTTGGGTGGTTTTGGGGTAATTTTGGGGTTTTTTGGGTGGTTTTGGGGTAATTTTGGGGTGATTTTGGTGATTTTGTGGTGATTTTGAGGTTTTTCAGGTGTTTTATGGGTGATTTTGGGGTGATTTTGGAGATTTGGGGTGATTTCAGTTGATTTTGGGGTATTTGGGGTGATTTCGGGTGGTTTTGGGGGTGATTTTTGGTTGATTTTTGGGTTTTTGGGGTGATTTTGTGGTGATTTTGGGGTGATTTTGGATGTTTTTGGGTTGATTTTTGGTGTTTTTCAGGTGATTTTGGGGTATTTGGGTTTTTTTTGGTGATTTTGGGGGTTTTGTGGTAATTTTGTGGTGATTTGGGGGTTTTTCAGGTGCTTTTTGGGTGATTTTGGGGTCCCCAAACCTTGACTCGGCACAGGCTGGCCTCGATCTTCAGCTGCTCCACCATTTTCCGGGCCTGACCCACGCTCAGGGTGCTGCTGGGGGGGGGCTCGCCCTTCATGGGGGGGCTGCGGGGACACCCCGAAATGTGGGACCCCAAAAAATCCCAAAAAATGAAAAAA
>NW_026629715.1:0-1449 GCF_030028575.1 Malurus melanocephalus
CCCGATCCCATAACCCGCAATCCCCGTTGCGTAATCCCATTTTTCGTTCCCGGCGGGCGCAGGAAACGCGTCGCCGCCGTTACACAAAGCAGGAAGAACGGGGAGAATTTTTTTAGGGGGGGGTCCCCTCCTCTCAAAGCCACCCAAACCCCACCCTCGACCCCCTCCCCAAATCCATTTCCCGCTTGGAAAATCCCCCCCCTCCCCTTCCTACAAAAAAAATTAAAAAATTAATTTAAAAAAAAACAAAATCCGCGTAAATCCCACAAATCCCCCCCTTCCCCAAATCCCAGCGGTTCGGGGGTGCCCCTAAAGGACCCTTCCCCATTTTTCCCCTCTCGGGGGTGTCTCCCCCTCCCCAAATCCCCGTTTCCCCCCCGTTTTTTCCCCCCCGTTTTTCCCGGCGGCGCATCCGGCGGGGAATGGGATGACGGGACCTTCCTGTCGCCGGCCCCGCTCCCTCCCGGCCCCGCCGCGACCCCTCCCCCGCAGCCCCGGGACCCCCGGGACCCCCGGAGCGACCCCCGCACCCCCCGGGACCCCCCGGCACCCCCCAAACCCGGGGGGGCGCTCAGGTGAGGAGGGGGCGCGGGGGGAGGGGCGGGGAGCGGCGGGGAGGGGGGAGGGGAGGGCGCCGAGCGGGGAGACCCCAAAAAAAAACCGCGGGAGACCCCCCCCCCAAAAAAATTTGGGATAGCGCGGGGTTGGGTTTGGGATGGGGGAGGCGATGGATTTGGGGCCGGAGGGGGAACGCGGCGGTTTTGGGGTTGGAAAGGGGGAGGATTTTAGGGGGAGAAGGGGAAGGGAGAGAGCAAAAAAAATTTGGGAGACCCCCCCCATTGGAAATATTCCGGTCTTGGATTTTTGAAATGGGGGAGGCGATGGATTTGGGGCCGGGGCGGGGGGAAGAGGCGCCGTTTTTGGGGTTGGAAAAGGGAGGGGAGAGAGCGGAGAGACCCGAAAAAAAACCGTGGGAGACCCCTCCCAAAATTTGGGATAAGGATTTGGGATGGGGGAGGCGATGGCGGCGATGGATTTTGGGGGGGGAAAAGGCGCCGTTTTTGGGATTGGAAAGGAGCTGAGAGAACGGAGACCCCCCCAAAAAAAATTTGGGAGACCCCTCCCATTGGAAATATTCCGGTCTTGGATTTTTGGGATGGGGGAGGCGATGGATTTGGGGCCGGGGCGGGGGGAAGAGGCGCCGTTTTTGGGGTTGGAAAAAGGGAAAAGGAAAGCGGGGACCCCCCCAAAAAATTTGGGAGACACCTCCCAAAATTTGGGATAACGCGGTATTGGATTGGGGATGGGGGAGGCGATGGCGGCGATTTTGGGATTTTGGGGCCGGGGGGGGATGAGGCGCCGTTTTTGGGATTGGAGAGATTGGAAAGGGAGAGGAGACCCTCCCCCAAAAAAATATTTGGGATTCCTCCGATGCTGAATTTGGGGGGG
>NW_026629716.1:0-1432 GCF_030028575.1 Malurus melanocephalus
CCCCATTTTGGGGGTCTCTCCCCATTTTGGGGGTCTCTCTCCCATTTTGGGGGTCTCTCTCCCCATTTTGGGGGTCTCTCCCCCCATTTTGGGGTGCCCTGACCCCCCATTTTCCCCCCCAGGCACCCAGGACATCGTTTTTGGGGAGGTGGATCGATGAGGGGGGGTCCCCATCCCCCCTCTCCGTGTGCTGCTGCAGTTTGGGGGTCCCCCCACCCCCGTTTTGAGTCAAATAAAGCCTAAATCGGGTCCTGAGCGTCGCTTTTGTTCCTTTTTGTCCCCAATGTCACCTCATTTCCTTCCTGTGCCACCAGAGCTGACCCCAACTGTGTCCCTGTGTCCCCAACTGTGCCCCCAGTGCTGTCCCTGTGTCCCTGCTCATGTCCCCAGCCCTGTCCCCATGTCCCCAGCTGTGTCCCCGTGTCCCCATCCATGTCCCCAGCTGTGTCCCTGTGTCCCCAACTCTGTCCCCGTGTCCCTGCTGATGTCCCCAGGTCCCCAACTGTGTCCCTGTGTCCCCAATGCTGTCCCCAACCCTGTCTCCGTGTCCCTGCCCATGTCCCCAGCTGTGTCCCTGTGTCCCCAACGCTGTCCCCGTGTCCTTCCCCATGTCCCCAGCTGTGTCCCCATGTCCCCAACAGTGTCCCCGTGTCCCTCCCCATGTCCCCAGCTGTGTCCCCATGTCCCCAACTCTGTCCCTGTGTCCCTGCTGATGTCCCCAGGTCCCCAACTGTGTCCCTGTGTCCCTGCCAATGTCCCCAAGCCTGTCCCTGTGTCCTTGTCCATGTCCCCAGCTGTGTTCCTGTGTCCCCAACCCTGTCCCCGTGTCCCTGCCCATGTCCCCATCATGTCCCCAACGGTGTCCCCGTGTCCCTGCTCATGTCCCCAACTCTGTCCTCGTGTCCCTGCCGATGTCCCCAGGTCCCCAATGCTGTCCCCGTGTCCCCATCCATGTCCCCAACCCTGTCCCTGTGTCCCTACCCCTGTCCCCAGCTGTGTCCCTGTGTCCCCAACGTTGTCCCCGTGTCCCTGCTCATGTTCCCAACGTTGTCCCTGTGTCCCTGCCCGTGTCCCCAGCTGTGTCCCCATGTCCCCAACCCTGTCCCTGTGTCCCTGCCCATGTCCCCAACTGTGTCCCTGTGTCCCCAACCCTGTCCCCATGTCCTTACCCCTGTCCCCAGCTGTGTCCCCGTGTCCCCAACTCTGTCCCCATGTCCCTGCCCATGTCCCCAACCTTGTTCCCATGTCCCTAATGCTATTCCCTGTGTCCCCATGTCCCCAACCCTGTCCTCGTGTCCCCAACCCTGTCCCCGTGTCCCTGCCCATGTCCCTAACCCTGTCCCCTTGTTCCCAGCTGTGTCCCTGTGTCCCTAGCCCTGTCCCCAGCTCAATTTTGAACCTCCCCAAAACGCGGGGAGCAGCCAGAGGTCGG
>NW_026629717.1:0-1535 GCF_030028575.1 Malurus melanocephalus
GTCCTTGGACAGAGCAAAGGTCCTGGCCCTTTCCGTCCACTGGCCTCTCCTTCCTACCTCATCGCTCACTCTCGGCCTCCTCCGCAGGCTCAACAGTTGGCCCCGGGCGGGTCGTATGTTGGTGTTTGTCTTCTTTTCCATATTGTCACTGAACTTCTTCTTGAAAGTCTTCTCTGTCTGGCAGAGAAGTGTCCCGGGAGCTGCTTCCACCTCGGAGCGCGGCTCTCCTGGGACTGAGCACCCCAGCGCTCTGCGCCCCTCATAGCCAGGGTGGGGGTCTGTGATGTCACAAAGGTCTCTGGTCACCACCGTGTCCCACATCACAAAGGGCCCCACACAAAGCGCCCGTGTCACAAAGGGCCACCCGCGGACCCACCGACAGCACAGCGGAGCGGACAGGAACTGGCACGGAGCAGCCCCAGCCTTGTGGCCCTGCTGTGCCCGGAGCCCCGGGAGGCTTTGGCCACACTCCCAGCCCACAGCCCCAGCAGCGTCTGAGTCCCGATTTGTGTGCCAATTTGTGTGCCCATCCAGTGTCCCATTCGTGCCTTCCAAACCCATCACTCACCTTTCATGGTGACAGAACTCAAACAGAGTGAGCAGCAAACGCATCAGGGGTGAGGAAACYGTCTGGCAGCTTCCCAAAACAGAGAGAGAAATGGCRATTCCCTGTGGGAACSATGAGAATTCATCTCAAAGCCCAGCCAGGACAGATCCTCCAGGCAGGAGAGGAGAACAAAGCGATGCTCTGGTTCCARTCTGCACCCAGACCGTCGGCACTGTCCTTGTCTCCACCCTGCTGGAAACCATTCCTCCTCTTGGCCTTTGGGACATCTCGAGGCAATAAAGCTCCATGAACCAATCCGACACTGCTAGGAGAAGCTGTTCCCTTTGGATTTTGGCTTTACAGTCCCACCAGGACTCTCTACTGTTTGTGTTTTGGAAAAGAAGATTTCAGCTTTCTCTATCTGCCTTCTTCAAACTATTCAGGATTTTATTGGAGCCCATCGTGACCTTTTCCCACCCCAGTTGTCCGTTTTCCCAAACTTAGGAAAATTTCTATATTTAGGCTTAATTTCTGTGGGGATCACTTCAGTCTCTGCTCTTCTCTTAAATTCTGCTAGATTCAAGACGTGATGCCCAAAGGAAGATGAATGATATTATTTATGCTATTGCATTTTATCATATTTATTATATAGTATTATGTGTTATATTTTACTATATTTTATTTTATTTCTAACTTATTTCCTTTATATTTTATTAATTCTATTCTATTCATTCTATTCTATTCTATTCTATTCTATTCTATTCTATTCTATTCTATTCTATTCTATTCTATTCTATTCTATTCTAAATTACATTGTATTGCATTGTGTTATGTTATTTTATGTTATAATAATTACTTTAATTACATTATATTACATTCTATTTATTTTTTTTTTATTTTGTACATTGTTCATACTTTTTGTATTTCTTTATTATATTTTTCCTGCCTAAAATGAGGTACATCTATGAGTTATACAGGGGACAAACAA
>NW_026629718.1:0-1427 GCF_030028575.1 Malurus melanocephalus
TTTTTTCCCAAATTTTCCCATTTTTCCCCCATTTTCCACTCCCAGTATAAACCAGTGACCCCAGTTCCAATTTTCCCCATTTTTAACCCTTTTTTATCATTTTTCATCATAATTTCATCATTTTTTCATTGATTTTTTTCATTTTTTCACCATTTTTTCCCAAATTTCCCCATTTTCTCCCCATTTTTCCCTCCCAGTATAAACCAGTAACCCCAATTCTCAATTTCCTCCAATTTTCCCCATTTTTAACCCTTTAAATCCCATTTTTCTCTCAATTTTTAACCATTTTTTCACTGTTTTTCGTCATATTTTCCCCATTTTTTCACCAATTTTCGTCATTTTTTCACCGATTTTTCCCAAATTTTTCCATTTTTTCCCCATTTTCCCCTCCCAGTATAAACCAGTATAACCCATCCTCATTTTCCCCATTTTTAACCCTTTCTCTGCCATTTTTTGTCACATTTTCCCCATTTTTCACCGATTTTCTCCATTTTTTCACTGTTTTTTCCCATTTTTTCCCATTTTTTCCCCATTTCCCCTCCCAGTATAAACCAGTATAACCCATTCTCATTTTCCCTATTTTTTCCCCATTTTCACCATTTTTTCACCATTTTTTTCCCATTTTTCATCATTTTTTCACCGATTTTCGTCATTTTTTCACCATTTTTTCCCAAATTTTCCCATTTTTTCCCCATTTTCCTCTCCCAGTATAAACCAGTATCCTCAACTCCATTTTCCCCATTTTTTCCCATTTTTCCCCATTTTTAACCCTTTCTGTGCCATTTCCCCCCCATTTTTTGTCACATTTTCCCCATTTTTTCACCGATTTTTTTCATTTTTTCACCATTTTTTCCCAAATTTTCCCAAATTTCCCATTTTTTCCCCATTTTTCAGACCTGAAGGTGATCTCGGGCTGCTCCCAGTTCAAACCAGTCCGAAAAATCCCATTTTTTCCCCATTTTTAACGCTTTTTTTGCCATTTTTCGTCATATTTTCATCATTTTTTCACCAATTTTCGTCATTTTTTCACCATTTTTTCCCAAATTTTTCCATTTTTCCCCCATTTTCCACTCCCAGTATAAACCAGTAACCCCAGTTTCCATTTCCCCAATTTTTCCCTATTTTTAACCCTTTCTTTGCCATTTTTCCCCTGGTTTTTGTCCTATTTTCATCATTTTTTCACCGATTTTCGTCATTTTTTCACCGTTTTTTCCCAAATTTTCCCAAATTTCCCGTTTTTTCCCCCATTTCCAGACCTGAAGGTGATCTCGGGCTGCTCCCAGCGCAGCCCCTGCAGAGCGAAGCGCCGCCTCCTCCTCCTCCTCCTCCTCATCTGCGCCTTCAGCCGAGCCCCGAATTTATCGGGGACCCCGCAGCGGGGGCGGAGCATCGCCCTGGGGGCGGGGCCAGGAAAGGGGCGGGGCCAG
>NW_026629719.1:0-1452 GCF_030028575.1 Malurus melanocephalus
CAGCTTGGCCTCTTCCTCCCCTGCACGGGGATGTCCTTCCTCAGCTGCAGCGTCTGCCTTGCACTGACCCTCAGGGTCCCTCAGTGCCGGATCTSCAGGGGATGAACCTGCAGGAAGAGCAGATGATGTGGAAGCTGATGTGTGGCTGCCTGGGCTGGGGCTGGGGGTTTCTTTCTCTTTCTGGAACCCCTCCAGAACTCACCCTGCTTTTGCATTATCTCAGTATTTTTACATCACATTTATACTTTAAGTTAGTCTGTATATATATATATGTGTATATATATATAACCCTACAGCAAATGTAACCTTGATGTATGTGCTGCCATACTGTGCACATTGGCTTTGAATGGCCTGGTGTTTGGTAGCCAGGTGGGGTTACAGGGATGGCTTCTGAGAGAAGCTGCTGGAAGCTTCTTCAGTGTCTGGCAGAGACAATCCCTGTCCGCTTCAAACATGAGCGTGCTGCTGGCCAAGGCTGGGTCAGCTACAAATGGTGGTAACACCTCTGTGATAACAGATTTAAGAAGAAAGAAAAATAAACTTGTTGGACAGATGTAAGTGCAGCCAGAGAAGTGGGGGTTGTGAACATGCGAGAGAAACAACCCTGCAGACACTGAGGGCAGGGGAAAAGGAGGGACAGGAGCTGCGCCAGGCACCAGATCCGAGATTCCCCTGCAGCCCGTAGTGAAACCCATGGTGAGGCATCTGTGCCCCTGCAGCCCCTGGAGGAGCCGCTGTCAGAGAGTGGGATGCCTGAGAACAGGCTGTGACCCTGTGGGAGCCCCATGGACAGAGGGGCTCCTGCTGGAGCAGCCTGTCCTTGCAGGACTGATCCTATGGGGCTGCAGCAGTGTGAGGGTGGGCTTTGCCTGTAGGATGGACTCAGGGTGGAGAAGTTCCTGAAAAACTCTGCCAAGGAAAAGAGCTGGGAAGGAGACAGGGCTGAGTCAAAGTATTTTCCTAAGGGTTTTTTTTTTTTTACTTTCAGTGTTCTGCCATGATTTTGCTACTGTTAAATTCAGTTACCATCTCTAATTTGAGCCAGTTTCTGCCATGATGTTGTTTGATGAGGGATCTCTCCAGCTCATTATGTGGTTCAATTTTCTCTGTCCTGTGTGGCTGTGGAGGGGACAGCAACTTTGGTGGGTGCCTGCAAATGGGCCAGTGTGACCCACGGCAATGCAACATGTACCCGTGTGGGCCTGTGCTATGGTGCCATTGTTGCTGTTGCTTTTGTTTTCCTTATTATTTTCTCTTTTGCATCAAATGCTTGTGAAGTGTCCCTGCTGTCCCCCGTGTCCCCTTGGTGCCGGCAGCCACCTCCCTTCCCCTGCTCCCCTTCCCTCGTTCCATCCCGGCTGGAGGAGCCTTGGAGCTGCCGTGGGGGCCGTGGGGCTGCCCCGGGGGCTGCGCCCCGAGCCGGGGCCCCTTCCCAGTGCTCCCAGTCTGCCC
>NW_026629720.1:0-1533 GCF_030028575.1 Malurus melanocephalus
AAATTTTGCCCACATTATCTCCAAACTTCCTATCAGAGCACCCCAAATTTTGCCCACATTATCTCCAAACTTCCTATCAGAGCACCCCAAATTTTCCACTGGATTATCCTCAAACTTCCCCTGCGATCATCCCAAATTATCCATTGGATTATCCCCAAACTTCCCCTATGATCATCCCAATGTTTCCTGGAGATTAACACAGATTTCCCCTGAGATCATCCCAAATTTTCCACTGCATTATCCCCAAACTTCTCCTGAAATCACCCCAAAGTTTCCCCAGGATTAACACAAACTTCCCCTCACAATCATCCCAGATTTTCCCTGGATTATCCCTAAACTTCCCCTGAAATCATCCCAAATTTTCCCCAGGATTAACACAAACTTCCCCTGAAATCATCCCAAATTTTCCCCATGATTAACACAAACTTCTCTTGAGTTCATCCCAAATTTTCCCTGGATTATCCCTAAACTTGCCTTGAGGTCATCCCCAAGTTTCCTGGGGATTAACGCAAATTTCCCCTGAGATCATCCCAAATTTCCCCGGGATTATCCCAAACCTCGCCTGAGACCATCCCAAATTTTCCCCACGATTAACACAAACTTCCCTTGAGTTCATCCCAAATTTTCCCTGGATAATCCCCAAAATTTCCCTGCAATCATCCCAAAGTTTCCCCGGTATTAACATAAACTACCCTCAGGATCACCTCAAAAGTTTCCTGGGGATTAACATAAATTTCCCATGAGAGCACCCTAATTTTTCCCTGGATTATCCCCAAACTTCCCCTGCGATCATCCTGAATTTTCCTGGGGATTAACACAAACTTCCCTTGAAATCATCCCAAAGTTTCCTGGGGATTAACACAAATTTCCCGTGAGAGCACCCCAAATTTTCCCTGGATTATCCCCAAAATTTCCCTGCGATCATCCCAAATTTTCCCCACAATTAAGACAAACTCCCCCTAAGATCATCCCAATTTTTCCCTGGATTATCCATAAACTTGCCTTGAGATCATCCCAAGTTTTCCCCATGATTAACACAAATTTCCCCTGAAATCATCCCAAAATTTCCCCGGGATTAACACAAATTTCCCCTGAAATCACCCCAAATTCCCCCTGTTTTATCCCAACCCTCCCTCCAGTCCCCCAAACCAATGTGCTCACCCCCTCTCCTCACTTTGAGGTTCTCCCCCCCATTCCCTGGTGCTGATCCCGGGGCTGATCCCTGTTCCAGGCGAGTCTCCTGGCCTGCCAGGGGCTCTCGGGCGTCTGCCTGTCCCAAATTTTCCCCAGGATTAACACAAACTTCCCTTGAGTTCATCCCAAATTTTCCATGGGATTAACACAAACTTCCCTTGAGTTCATCCCAAATTTTCCCCAGGATTAATATAAATTTCCCCTGAAAATCATCCTAAATTTTCCCCAGATTATCCCCAAACTTCCCATCACAGGACCCCAAATTTTCCACTGGATTATCCCCAAACTTCCCCTGAGATCACCCCAACATTTCCCCGGGATTAACACAAATTTCTCCTG
>NW_026629721.1:0-1436 GCF_030028575.1 Malurus melanocephalus
TGGGGTGAGGGCACCATGAGGGGATTGGGGACATTGGGGACATTGGGGACATTGGGGACATTGGGGACACGGGGACATTGGGGACAGTGGGGACATTGGGGACATTGGGGACAGTGGGGATAGTGGGGACATTGGGGACAGTTGGGGACATTGGGGACACACTTGGGGACATCTGGGGGGGGTCAGGTGACACCTCCGACCCCAAAATCGGCATTTTTCACCCCAAAATAAACAGGAGGAGCAGCAGCGTTTGGCGGAGCTGGCCCAAGGCAAGAAACCCCCGGGGGCGTTCCTGGGGTCCCTCACCGGGCGCCTCTGGCCGCGCTCCAAACAACAATGACGTCATCGTGACGTCATCGTGACATCACCGTGACGTCATCGTGGAGGCGGACCCGCGTCGGAAGTGGGGGAGGGGTCAAACCCCGCCCCTCCCCCCACCCCCATCCCAAATTCCCGGGATCCAGAGGAATTTTGGGGGAATTTTTGGTGGAATTTTGGTGGAATTTCGGTGGAATTTTGGGATCATTTTGGGGGAATTTCGGGAGGGTTTGGGGCAGTTTCCCGGCCCCGTTTTTGGGGTGAATAAAGGCTGAATGTGGAACTCTGAGAAATTCTGTGGTTTTTGGGGGAAACCTGTCCTGCGTCGGATTGTGGGATTTTTGGGGCAGAATCGCAATTTTTGGGGCGGGTTTGGGGCTAAATCCTCCTTTTTGGGGGAGAATTTGGGTCTGAATTCTCTTTTTTTGGGACATTTTGGGTCCAAACCCCCCTTTTTTGGTTATTTTTATGTCCAAATCCCCTTTTTTTGGGACATTTTGGGTCCAAATCCCCCTTTTTGGGTTTTTTTTTTGTGTTCAAATCCCCTTTTTTGGGGAGAATTTGGGTCCAAATTCCTTCTTTTTTGGTTTTTTTCTGTCCAAATCCCCTTTTTTCGGGACATTTTGGGGCCAAATCCCCCTTTTTTGGGTTTTTTTGTGTCCAAATCCCCTTTTTTTGGGGTTTGGACCCTCTTTCCGCCCTGGGGGCGTGGTTTGGGGGACAATGGGCGTGGTTTGAGCCTCAATGGGCGTGGTTTAAGGCACAATGGGCGTGGTTTGGGGGACAATGGGCGTGGTTTGGGGACAGTGGGCGTGGCTTGAGGGACAATGGGCGTGGTTTGAGGCTCAATGGGCGTGGCTTGAGGGACAATGGACGTGGTTTGATGGACAATGGGCGTGGTTTGTGGACAATAGGCGTGGTTTAATGGACAATGGGAGTGGTTTGGGTTACAATGGGCGTGGTTTAAGGCACAATGGGCGTGGTTTGGGGACAATGGGCGTGGTTTGGGTTACAATGGGCGTGGTTTTCTCCTTTGAAATGGGTCTGGGGGCGTCCCCGAGCTCAGACCCCGCCGAGCCCCGGCCCAGGAGAGACCCCCGGTCCAGGACCCCCCCCCA
>NW_026629722.1:0-1480 GCF_030028575.1 Malurus melanocephalus
AAATTTTGCTGCATTTTTGGGGCTGCGGCTGCGCTTTGGGGAATTTGGGGAATCCCGAGAGCGCCGGGGGCGGGAATTCGCTGATTTGGGGTCATTTCGGGCATTTTTGGGCGTTTTCCTTTCCCTTTCCGGGCGCTGATCCAGCCCGAACCCAACCAGGAAAAAAAAGGTTTTACTTTTCCCGGGAAAAGTGAGAGAAAAAGGGGGAAAAAGGGGGATTTCCGGGAAAAAAAGAGGGGAAAAGCGGAAAAAAAGGGATATTTTATGGAAAAAAGGAGGGGAAAAGGGAAAAAGAAAAGGTTTTCATGGAAAAAAGAGGGAGGAAAGCAGAAAGGGGAAAAAAAGGCTCCCAGTTTTCCCAGTTTTTCCAGTTCTCCCAGTGCTTTCCCTCATTCCTTCCTCCCCTTCTCCACTGGGAAATGGGAGTGACCTCCACTCCTGAAAAAAAACCCCAAAAAACCCAAAAAACCCCCAAAAAAACCCAAAAAAGGGAATAAAAAAAGAAAAAAAAACCCGGAGAAAAGTGACGTTTTTATTGTTTTCCTCTCCCGGGTCATTCCAGGTTTTTTTTTTTTTTTTTTTTTTTTTTTTTTTTTTTTTTTTTTTTGTAATTTATTTTTTAATTTCCAGCCGGGAAGGGGAGTGGGATTTCTCCAGGAGGATTTTTTGGGGAAATTTTAGGGTATTTTATTTATTATTTGTTATTTATTTGTTCCTCCCGGAGCAGCCGGAATTCRGGAATTCGGGAATTTGGGAATTCCRGGTGGAGAAAGGCGGAAAGGAGCCATAAAAAGTAAAAGCATCCAATAAAATTAATTATCCAATAAAATTAATGACCCAATTACCGGAGCCATCAAAGCCGGGGATAAATCAGCGGGGAGGGGTCCCAGATCCGCACGGAATTCCGGGTTTTGCCTCTTTCGGCCCCAAAATGAGGAGGGGGAGGGGAGGGGGCAGCGAATCTCCCCCGAAATCCGCTCCGGAGAGAAGGAATTCCCACGGGAATGGGGTGGGGGAGGGGCGGGATTGGGGGGGGGTTGGGAATCCTCGGTCCCGCGGATCCCAAATCCCACAGATCCCAAACCCACGGATCCCAAATCCCGAGGATCCCAAATCCCGCACCCCCCGGTCCCGCTTCTGGGAACGCTCCGGGGCTGCACCGGGAGCGGTCCCGGTTCCGGTGTCGGTTCAGGTGTCGGTCCCGGCAATGGAGCGGTCCCGGCAATGGAGCGGTCCCGGTGCCAGTCCCGGTGTCCCGGTACCCGGAGCGGTTCCGGTGGCGGTACCGGGTGCGGGGCGGGGGAACGGAGCAGTACCGGAACCGGTTCCGGTGGCAGTGGCGGTTCTGGTACCAGTCCCGGCAATGGAGCAGTTCCGATCCCGGTCCCGGTTCAGCCCCGGTTCAGTCCCGGTCCCGGCAGCAGCAGCAGCAGCAGCGGCGCCGCTCCCGCGGGTCTCTGCCTCTCCCTAGCGGCTCCTC
>NW_026629723.1:0-1533 GCF_030028575.1 Malurus melanocephalus
AATCCCGGGCGTGCCCCTTCCCGAGGAGGGGGAAGGGCAATTCCATCACCGCAGCTGAAATGAGGTCTGGGAGAAGGGGGAGGAAACGAAAAATTCGGGATTGGAGAGAGAGGGAATCGCTGCAGCCGGAGCAGCTGCGGCAGCGCTGGGAATGGGAATGGGGACACTGGGATTGGGGATACTGGGAATGGGGAATTGGGACACTGGGAATGGGGACACTGGGAATGGGGAACTGGGAATGGGGACAGTGGGATTGGGGAATGGGAATGGGGAACTGGGAATGGGGACAGTGGGAATGGGGAACTGGGAATGGTGACAGTGGGAATGGGGAATGGGAATGGGGAACTGGGAATGGGGACACCGGGATTGGGGATACTGGGAATGGGGACAATGGGAATGGGGACAATGGGAACGGGGCACTGGGAATGGGGACACTGGGAATGGGGAACTGGGAATGGGGAACTGGGAATGGGGAATGGGAATGGGGACACTGGGAATGGGGAACCGGGAATGGGGAATGGGAATGGGGAACGGGAATGGGGACAATGGGAATGGGGATACTGGGAATGGGGACAGTGGGAATGGGGAATGGGAATGGGGACTGGGAATGGGGAATTGGGAATGGGGACAATGGGAATAGGGAACTGGGAATGGAGAACTGGGAATGGGGAACGGGAATGGGAAACGGGAATGGGGACAGTGGGATTGGGGATACTGGGAATGGGGACACTGGGAATGGGGAACGGGAATGGGAAACGGGAATGGGGACAGTGGGATTGGGGATACTGGGAATGGGGACAATGGAAATGGGGAATGGGAATGGGGACAGTGGGAATGGGGACACTGGGAATGGGGAACTGGGATTGGGGACACTGGGAATGGGGACACTGGGAATGGGGAACTGGGATTGGGGACACTGGGAATGGGGAATGGGAATGGGGACAATGGGAATGGGGACACTGGGGATGGGGAACTGGGAATGGGGACACTGGGAATGGGGAACAGGAATGGGGAACTGGGATTGGGGACACTAGGAATGGGGAATGGGAATGGGGAACTGGGAATGGCACCTGGAAATGGGGACCTGAAATGGGGACACTGGGATTGAGGACACTGGGAATGGGGACAATGGGAATGGGGACACTGGGAATGGTACCTGGAAATGGGGACCTGAAATGGGAACACTGGGAATGGGGTCACTGGGAATGGGGAGCCAGTGCCAGCTGGAAATCCCGGGAAAAGCCCAAATCCTTTCTGGGCTCAGAATTCCCGTGGGGACTGACCCTGGGGACGGGTGGGATGCACCCCCCAATCCCACCCAACAAAGCTCTGGAAGCAGAGCTGCAGCTCAGGCCTGGAGTTAATCCCACATGAAAGACTGGGAATACGGKGGGAAAAATCTCCTTAGGCTGAAAAGTGACAGTTTAGCAACTTCAAGCCAAAAATGTCCACTTTGAAGCTCCTCCCGCAGTTCATTCCCCAGAGGAGGTTTTGGAGGGGTTTAATTCCACCGGAGCCGGTGCCCAGCATGGA
>NW_026629724.1:0-1420 GCF_030028575.1 Malurus melanocephalus
AGGGGACAGTGCCACCGGGGAGGGGACAGTGCCACCGGGGAGGGGACAGTGCCACCGGGGACAGGCGGAGCCCGCCGGGGACAGTGTGTCTGTGGGGACAATGGGGACAGTGTCACCGGGGAGGGGACAGTGTCACCGGGGAGGGGACAGTGCCACCGGGGAGGGGACAGTGCCACCGGGACAGGCGGAGACCACCGGGGACAGTGTGTCTGTGGGGACAGGGACAGTGACAGTGTCACCAGGGACCGTGTGACTGCAGGGACAGTGGGGAACAGTGTGACAGTGTCACCAGAGGGTGTCACTGTCACCAGGGGTGCCAGGCAGTGTCACTGTCCCCAGGAGCCACCCAGATGTGCAGGGGATTGGGGTCATTCCCAGGGGACCGAGACCCTTCCGGAGCTTCTGGGGTCACTCCAGACCAGCCCAGGTCCCTTCCCGGTCACTCCAGGCCCTTTCTGACCTTTCCAAGCCCTTTCCTGACTCGCCCAGATCCCTCCAAACTTCCCCAGGTCCTTCCTGGTCACTCCAAGCCCTTTCTGACCCTCTCAAGCCCCTTCCTGACCACTCCAGACCCCTTCCAGATTTGCCCAGATCCCTCCAAACCTTTCCAGGCCCTTTCCAGCCATTCCCAGGTCCCTTCTTGACCACTTCCTGGTCATTCCAAGCCCTTTTTGACCCTTCCAAGCCCTGTCTTGACCACTCCAGGCCCTTTCCAGACTTGCCCAGATCCCTCCAAACCTTCCCAGGGCCCTTTTTGACCACGTCAGGCCCTTCCCAGGTCCCTTCCTGACCATTCCAGACCCTTTCCAGCCCTTCCCAAATCTCTTCCTGGTCACTCCAGGTCCCTCCAAACCTGCCCAGATCCCTTTCTGGCCATTCCAAGACCCTTCCCGGCCACTCCAGCCTTTTCCAAGTCCCTTCCTGATCATTCCAAGCCCTTTCCAAACCTCCCAAGTCCCTTCCTGTCCACTCCAGGCCCTCTCCAGACTCACCCAGATCCCTCCAAACCTTCCCCGCTCCCTTCCAGCCCTTCCCAAGTCCCTTCTTGACCATTTCAGGCCCTTCCCAGGCCCTTCCTGGTCATTCCAGACCCTTTCCAGCCCTTCCCAAATCTCTTCCTGGTCACTCCATGCCCTTTCAGCCCTTCCCAGATCCCTTTCTGGCCATTCCAAGACCTTTCCTGGCCACTCCAGCCCTTCCCAAGTCCCTTCTTGACCATTCCAGGCCCTTCCCAGGTCCCTTCCTGGTCACTCCAGACCCTTTCCTGGTCATTCCAAGCCCTTTCTCACCCTCCCAAGCCCCTTCCTGACCACTCCAAACCTTCCCAAATCCCCTCCAAACATTCCCAGGTCCCTTCTTGACCATTCCAGGCCCTTCCCGGTCTCCCCAGGCCCCTCCCGGTACCGGAATCTCCTCCCGG
>NW_026629725.1:0-1533 GCF_030028575.1 Malurus melanocephalus
ATTTGCATTTCTCCCATTCAAATGCCCAATTATCCATCATCTGTGCAGAAAAAATCAACTGGTCACTGAACTTAAAACCTCTTTTGTTAGGAACAAGATCAGGAACCTGTCTTCTTTAGTATTAGCATAGTGCTTTAAGGATTATCAGAAAAG
Source organism: Malurus melanocephalus (assembly GCF_030028575.1). Taxonomy (NCBI): domain Eukaryota; kingdom Metazoa; phylum Chordata; class Aves; order Passeriformes; family Maluridae; genus Malurus; species Malurus melanocephalus. The sequence continues at coordinate 154 of NW_026629725.1, forward strand.
GATGGTAGCACTAGAAGTGCGCAGTAAAATGAGAGATGAATAACACATGAATCTTTTCCTTAAATTCAGATCAGTGCACAATGATAATCTTTTCTATAAGCAGGGGCACAGATATTTTTCTTATATAGATTAAACTTAGGAAGCTTAGTATTGCACGCATAAAAAAGTCTCTGAATTCAGCTGTTCATGTGCACAATCCTGCAAAATAGCTGCTAGGATTAAGAGAATTAATTAAAAATAAATGCCCAATAAAATAAGAAGTATATTTCTCATACAAATGCTCTAAGAGCTAACCTGACTTTTCCCTGGTAGAACATATCTACTATAGGAATTTAACCTATGGGCACACATAATTAGCTCTTTCACCTTAGAGTTGCTGAAAGAATAATTTGCTTAATATTAGTTCTTTCAGTGTTCAATAGAAGAACTGACAAATACGCCTAAAATGATTATAGGGGAACTCTTTTTAACACCATCCTCTGATATTTTATTTAAAAATAGTGTGCCCTTCAGTCAGAAACCTTTTAGTCTGATACTTTCTGTTTTTCCAAATCAATGCTCAACTTTTAATACCTTCTGTATTCAAATGGTGTATGTGATGAGATGGTTTCCAAGGCTCTTTTCATCCACATGGATGATCATCACAATAGTCTCCTTAAATAGAACTTCAGTGCTACCTTTATTTCTTCTGGTCATTGTAACAGCATGCAGCTCCCTGTCTGCACTGGAGCACTTTACCACGCCTACGCTGACAGGACAACTCTTTTTGAACCGTGCTGTACCAAAATTATTTGAGTTAAAAATAATTTTACAGAAGGGGGGATTTTTAAGKGCAGGTGGAAGACAGAAGAGGTGATACTGAAAAGCAAAGACAGGAACACACCTGTCTTAGATGGATCATGGCAGGGAAATGGATTTTTACATCAGTTTGCATGTATACCATAAACTTGAGTTGTGGAGTGAGCACTGTAATAGAGTAATCATTGTAAGAGCTGCAGTGGCTCATTAGGTATTGTTTGCATGACAGTCTGTTTTGTCATATAAAAGCTAAGGATCAAATTTTGAATTATTGATACAGACTTACTGAGTAATTCTCTTTTTAAAGGTCTAGAATTATCTGGATCCTTCATTGCTACATAATTTTATACAAGCATTGAAATTATGTGAGTTATATTTCTATTTTTCCTATTCCTACAATTCTAAAGCTTGGGAAATTTATCATACTCAGCTGTTAGCATCATCTGAAAAACTAATGCTATAAACAGAAATTTATGTTATCACTTGTTGCTCAGTAAAAATGAGCAGACTCTCCCACTTTAAGCCATGCTGCCACCTACGGATTGGATAAGCACTTGCAATGCTCTGCTCAGGATGCAGGCA
>NW_026629726.1:0-1505 GCF_030028575.1 Malurus melanocephalus
AAACGCAATGCTGCAAACTGTGGAGGAAACTTAAGACTGTTATGTAAAGAATACACCTTCCTCAAAAGCATTTTTCCCCATTTTGGTTTCGGGTTTTTTTTTTTTTTTTTTTTTTTTTTTTTTTTTCGGAAGTGAGCTTCAGACAAAAACAGCAGATGTGTCTTTTACGGATCTAACGGGTGTCATTGTAACATGGAAAAAAAAAGTAACTGGGAAGAGAATGTTAATTCTTGATGGTAGAATTGAAGGGGGGAGCGTAGAATAGGGGTGGGGAGAGTGACGTTGGACTTGGCAGCATTCGGAGAAACATCATTTGCTATGGAGCTACTTCTCAGGTAACCATTAGAGGAGGGGAAGGACATTTCTGGGCAGAGTATTTACGGCTGCAGCGTATGGAGAAAGYGGAGTTAAAGAGATGGTGGTTGGAAGAAAGGCACTTGTTTCTTCCTCCAGAGTCTGGGTTTGGGCAGTACAAGAACAAAGCGGGACTATAACTTTTATTTTTCAGTTTCAGGTAGTAGTAGGAAGGATGCTTAGGTCCTTAAGGACAGGTGGGGAAGCGTGCTTTCAGAAGCACATGGGTAAAATTCYCAAAGATGGGAAGATTTTTGCATCGTGTTTCAAGTGTGAGTTAGTTGAGGAAATTTGGCCTTGGCTTGATTATCTGTCAGCCCAAGCTAAGGGTGCAGATGGTGCAAAAAGGGTGAAAACTGGGTATAAAATTAACTTTTTTCTTTATTAATTTGGGGTTGGGAGAGTGACAATACCTGAACGGTGGCAGCTGGCTCCTCTAGCATCTGAGAAGCCTGAGAGCTGCCTGGCTGCAGGGAGCTGAGGTAGCTCAGCAGCAGCAGTGACTCCCACAGCWTTTCTCTGACTGGTTTCTTTGACGCTGCTTTCTCCTTACTCTGTGATGAAACTTTTTTGTCTTAAAGTGGTGCATATTCTAAAATACCGTTACTCTTATTATGCCATAAACTYGCTCTAGTCAGTGAATGTTCCTAATGCTGCTGATTCAACATTGAAATATTTTTTTAATTTGCAAAACATGCAATGTTTAAAAAAAAGACTTAAAAGAAAAAAAAAACAAACACAAAACATACACACACACACACGTTACGTGGCTTCCGAGGTTTAAACTGAAAAAAAATTTAAAACTTCATGACCACAGACCACCTCAAACCAGAAATACCTCAGAATTTTCTACTTGTATGAGTTTTATTATATATTTTGTTAGTTGTGTTGTCTTGTAGTAAGTATATTTTAATGTAAGTTGGCTTTTATGACAAGGGAGTTTTAAAAAAAGAAAAAAATGAAAAAAAGTTCCAAAATCTTTTAGGAAGTGCTACCATTTTTTTTTTGTTGTTTTGTTTAATAAAGCACCATTGTAAATAACTGTATACAGTTGTAGAATAACTGCCTATATAAGGTACCTGGGCATTATTCACTCTTATTTGTGAAGGCTGTTTCCATTCTGTGTTATATTTTTTTTTGGTCTGTTTTAG
>NW_026629727.1:0-1485 GCF_030028575.1 Malurus melanocephalus
GTGACACCAGGGGACAGGGACAAAGTGACACCAGGGTGACACCACAACAGTGTCACACGGGGACAGGGACACACACAGGGGTCACCCAGGGGACAGGGACAAAGTGACACCAGGGTGACATCCCCACGGTGTCACCCAGGGGCACAGGGACCCCACTGTGACCCCACCAAGTGACACCAGGGTGACACCACCAAGTGACACCCGGGGACAGGGACCCCACTGTGACATCCCCATGGTGTCACCAGGGAACAGGGACACACTGAGGGTCACCAGGTGACAATGACACACACACAGGTGACAATGACACAGGTGACACTCAGGTGACAATGACACACACACAGGTGTCCCCCAGGTCACAATGACACACAGGTGACACACAGGTGACAATGCCAGAGGTGTCACCCACATCTCCTTGACGAAGGTGGCCTCGGGGTTGGGGAAGATGTTCCCCAGGTGACAATGACACAGGTGACAATGCCACAGGTGACAATGACACACAGAGGTGACACTCAGGTGACAATGCCACACACACAGGTGACAATGACACACACAGGTGACACTCAGGTGACAATGCCACACACACACAGGTGACAATGACAGAGGTGACAATGACACAGGTGACAATGACACACACTCAGGTGACACTCAGGTGACAATGACACACAGAGGTGACAATGACACAATGTCACTCACATCTCCTTGACGAAGGTGGCCTCGGGGTTGGGGAAAATGTTCCCCAGGTGACAATGCCACACACAGGTGACAATGCCACACACACTCAGGTGACAATGACACAGAGGTGACAATGACACAGAGGTGACAATGACACAGGTGACAATGACACAATGTCACTCACATCTCTTTGACGAAGGTGGCCTCGGGGTTGGGGAAAATGTTCCCCAGGTGACAATGACACACACACAGGTGACACACAGGTGACAATGACACACTCAGGTGACAATGACACACAGGTGTCACTCACATCTCCTTGACGAAGGTGGCCTCGGGGTTGGGGAAAATGTTCCCCGGGTGACAATGCCACACACACAGAGGTGACACACAGATGACAATGACACACAGGTGACAATGCCACACACACAGGTGACAATGCCACACACACAGGTGACAATGACACAGGTGACAATGACACAAGTGACACTCACATCTCCTTGACGAAGGTGGCCTTGGGGTTGGGGAAAATGTTCCCCAGGTGACAATGCCACACACACACAGGTGACACTCAGGTGACAATGACACACAGGTGACACACAGAGGTGACAGGTGACAATGACAGAGGTGACAATGACACAAGTGTCACTCACATCTCTTTGACGAAGGTGGCCTCGGGGTTGGGGAAAATGTTCCCCAGGTGACAATGCCACACACACACAGGTGACAATGCCACACACACAGGTGACAATGCCACACACACACAGGTGACAATGACAGAGGTGACAATGACACAAGTGTCACTCACATCTCTTT
>NW_026629728.1:0-1483 GCF_030028575.1 Malurus melanocephalus
TTTTGGGGTCTCTCCCCGTGGAATCAGAAGGATTTGGGGGCTCTTCCCGGAGAATCGAAAGGATTTGGGATTCTCCCGGGATTTGGGGTCTCTCCCCGTGAAATCAGAAGGATTTTGGGGTTCTCCCCGGAATTTCGGGGCTCTTCCCGGGATTTTGGGGTCTCTCCCCGTGGAATCAGAAGGATTTGGGGGCTCTTCCTGGAGAATCGAAAGGATTTGGGATTCTCCCGGGATTTGGGGGCTCTCCCCGTGGGATCAGAAGGATTTTGGGATTCTCCCGGGATTTGGGGTCTCTCCCCGTGGGATCAGAAGGATTTTGGGGTTCTCCCCGGGGTTTTGGGTCTCTCCCTGGGAGATCGGAAGGATTTTGGAGTCTCTCCCCGGGATTTGGGCTCTCTCCCCATGGAATCAGAAGGATTTTGGGGCTCTCCCCATGGAATCAGAAGGATTTTGGGGCTCTCCCCATGGAATCAGAAGGATTTTGGGTCTCTCCCCATGAAATCAGAAGGCTTTTGGGGGTTCTCCCGGGATTTTGGCTCTCTCCCCGTGAGATCAGAAGGATTTTGGGTCTCTCCCCGGGATTTTGGCTCTCTCCCCATGAGATCGGAAGGATTTTGGGTCTTTCCCCATGCAATCAGAAGGATTTTGGGTCTCTCCCCAGGATTTTGGGTCTCTCCCCGGGATTTTGGCTCTCTCCCCATGAGATCGGAAGGATTTTGGGTCCCTCCCCATGGAATCAGAAGGATTTTGGGTCTCTTCCCATGGAATCAGAAGGATTTTGGGGTTCTCCCCGGGATTTTGGGTCTCTCCCCGGGGGATCAGAAGGATTTTGGGGCTCTCCCCGTGGGATCAGAAGGATTTTGGATCTCTCCCCGGGGTTTTGGCTCTCTCCCCATGGAATCAGAAGGATTTTGGGGTCCCTCCCCGCGGAATCAGAAGGATTTTGGGTCTCTCCCCATGGAATCAGAAGGATTTTGGCTCTCCCCCCATGGAATCGGAAGGATTTTGGAGTCTCTCCCCGGGATTTGGGCTCTCTCCCCATGGAATCAGAAGGATTTTGGGTCTCTCCCCATGGGATCGGAAGGATTTTGCGTCTCTCCCCAGGATTTTGGGTCTCTCCCCAGGATTTTGGGTCCCTCCCCATGGGATCAGAAGGATTTTGGGTCTCTCCCCGCGGAATCAGAAGGATTTTGGGTCCCTCCCCAGGATTTAGGGTCTCTCCCCAGGATTTTGGGTCCCTCCCCATGGAATCAGAAGGATTTTGGCTCTTTCCCCATGGAATCAGAAGGATTCTGGCTCTCTCCCCATGCAATCAGAAGGATTTTAGGCCCCCCCCTTTATCCCCGGTACCGTTGGAGGCCATGGCGGTGCCGCGCGCTCCGCGTCCGCTCCACGTGGCGCCCGCACTGAAGCGCCGCGCGCCGCCCCCCCCCACGCCTTTTATGGGCTCGGCCCGCGCGCGCCGCCCGCGCGGGGAAAGGGG
>NW_026629729.1:0-1424 GCF_030028575.1 Malurus melanocephalus
AATTTGGGGTGAATTTAGGGGATTTTGGGTTTTTTGGGATTTTTGGGATTTTTTGGGGGTTTTTTTGGGACTGATTTCGAGGGATTTGGGGTGGATTTTGATGGATTTGCAGTGGATTTTGGGCAGATTTTGAGGGATTTTGGGCGGATTTTGGGTTTTTTGGGATTTTGAGGTGCAATCGGGAGATTTTGGGGGTATTTTTTGCATTTTTTTCGGTCAATTTTGGGGTTTTTTTGGGTGGATTTTGGTGGATTTGGGACCAATTTTGAGGGATTTGTGGTGGATTTTGAGTGGATTTCCGGCAGATTTTAGGGGTAAATTCAGTGGATTTGGAATATTTTGTGGATATTTTTTTATTTTTGGGATTTTGGGGTTTTTTTTTTGGTTTTTTTGAGTGAATTTCAGGTGGATTTTGGTGTGGATTTGGGGTGGATTTGGAGCCGATTTTGAAGGATTTGCAGTAGATTTCAGGTGAAATTTGGGGTGTATTTGAGGAAGATTTTTGGGGTAAATTCAGCGGATTTTGGGATTATTGGGGTTTCAGGATTTTTTGAGATTTTTTTGGCTTTTTTTGGGGTGATTTTGAGGGGGGTTTTGAGGGGTTTTTTGAGGGGCTTTTGGGGCTTTCGGGCGGTGCCAGACACAGAACATGCCCAAGGGCTCCATCGAAGCTGCACTAAAAAAGAAAAAATTTGGGGTGAATTTAGGGGATTTTGGTTTTTTTTTTTATTTTTAATTTTTTGGAATTTTGGGGGGTTTTTTTTTGCATTTTTTCGGTCAATTTTGAGCGTTTTTGGGGTGGATGGGCCAATTTTGAGGGTTTTATGGTGGATTTTGGGTGGATTTTTGGAGTAAATTCTGAGGATTTTGGAATTTTTGGGGTAAATTCAGCAGATTTTGGAGTTTTTTGGGGTTTTTTTCAGGTGGGTTTCGGGGCTGTTTTGGGGTGGATTTTGGTGGATTTGGGGCCGATTTTGAGGGATTTGCAGTGGATTTTGGGTGGATTTGGGGTGGATTTTTGGGGTAAATTCAGCAGATTTTGGGATTTTTTGATTTTTGGGTTTTTGGGATTTTGGGTTTTTTTGGGTGAATTTGGGGTGGATTTTGGGGGGTTTTTGGGTGGATTTGGGGTGAATTTTTGGGCTGAATTCAAAGGATTTTAAGGTTTTTTGGGGTGAATTTGGGGGATTTTGGGGTGGATTTTGGTGTTTTTTTTCTGTTGTTTTTGGGGGCAGATTTTGGGGTTTTTGGGGTCACTGACCTCTGAGTGACCCCTGAGGGACCCCACTGACCACTGGGGTGAATTCAGGGAGTTTTGGGGTTTAGTTTTTGGTTTTTGGGGTGGATTTGGTGGTTTTGGGGTTTTTTGGGTTTTTTTCAGGGTTTTTTCAGGTTTTTGGGCAGATTTTGGGGTTTTTTGGGGT
>NW_026629730.1:0-1533 GCF_030028575.1 Malurus melanocephalus
GTCCAAGGCCAGGCTGGAGCCACCTGGGATAGCTGGAACTGTTCCTGCCCGTGGCAGAGGGTGGAATGAGATGATCTGTAAGATCTCTTCCAACCATTCCATGATTCTATAAAACCCAAGAAAACAGGGAAATGCTCTTCAGTCCCCCAGGTGTAGGATAAACCCAAATCTTCCTGATATATGGGAGCAAATCCATGGGAAATGAGCTTTGGCTTTGTCAATGGATGCTTGGGGGGCCCTGGGAGGGGTCTGGGCTCCAATTCCATGAGGGTCTGATGCTTCCTGAACTCGTCTGAAACTCTGGAATGAACAGGCAAGGAAATGTCCCACTTCTTTTTGGTGACAGGAGCATCTGGGGTGAGGAGTTTTGCTCCCTGGGTGCACCCCAGCACTTCCAGAAGGTTGACCTGAGGCCGAGGAGGAGCTCCTGGAAGTTSTCAGGATCCCTGGAGCAGTGGGAGTCACTGGGACACCCCGAGAGCAGGAAGGGAAKTGGGGTGGGAGCCCRGCAGCTCCAGGGCARTGCTGTGCAGGGAGGTGACRGMKGGTGACAGCTCTGGGACYGGCAGGAAATCACCACCTGTGGGTCCTSTTCCCCGGGAAGAGCGCCGGTGCCTCGGGAATGATCCGAGGGGAGTCGGGAGGGGAGGAGCGTCACAAATCACGGCAAACGTGAACATGGGTTGAGGTTGAGCGGGAAAAAAGCACYCAGAAACCCATCCAAATCTTTATCTTCTGGGGTTTTACTCCACCTCCCCTCCCTCGTGTGGCTGTCCAAGCCCTTCCATGCTCCCCGTGTGGGTTGGGAAAGCCTTGGGAGCGCCAGAGGCATCCCGGGGAGATGAGCACGGCTTTACACACTCCGACATTTCCTCACATCCTCCCCGGGGAGCCCAGCCCGCTTGGCTGCTGTCAGCAGGAGCTGCCAAACCTCTCTTGAAAGCTTTGCCGGGTTCAAAGGGCTGCTCAGATTTACTGGGGTCACKCTCTGCTTGGGGGGAGGCTCCTCCTTGACCCCACTTTCCCGATCTGGGGCTCAAATTAGGGCAGGAACTGAGGAACCAGCCCAGAGCTAACCCTTGTCTGGGGATGCTCCTTCCCAGACGAGGAAGTGGAAGCTGTGGAGCTCCTCTCTGCTCCCTGGAGCTGGTTCCTGGTCAAAAGGTTTCAGGGAAATCAATGACACCATGCAAAGAAATGGATGTTGGGCTGGAGGAGCAGCATTTCTGCCGACTGGGCCTGGTCTTCTGCCCATGGAAGGGCATCTCCAATCTTGTCCCTTAATTATTTCCTTGGGTCTACCCTCCACGTTGCTCTGAGAGCCAGGAAGTGCAGAAAAGCTTCTGCAGGAGGCCACCATGGTGAGAGGAGAGGTGGCCATGGCCGTCTCTGGGAAATCAGCCCAGAGGTRGCCCCTCACAGMCACTTCTGCACTAATGTTGGTGACTCCTGGTGGTGTCTTTGATGTCCTCTGGGCTTGCAGCGGATCCAGGCATCTCTGCCTGGGCTCTGTTTGTTGAACCACCTCGTTCT
>NW_026629731.1:0-1476 GCF_030028575.1 Malurus melanocephalus
CCAGGCCATGCCCCGTCCCCGCTGCAGCCGCTGCCCCCTCCCCTCCTCTCTGCTCCGTTCCCGAACTCTCCAGCCCTTCTGTCGCAGCTGCTTCCTGCTGGCCTTCGAATCCGAGATCCTGCGCGCCCTCCTGCCGCCCCAAAACCTGCCAAATTTACCCCAAAATGCCGGGGGTTTAGCACAAAATCAGAAAAACCCTCCAAACCCTGGGAATTCGGCACAAAACCCTGGGAATTCACCCCAAAATCTCGGGGATTCGCCCCAAAACCTCCACAATTCACCCCAAAACCTCCACATTGCACCTCAAAATCCCGAAAACCCTCCAAACCCCGGGAATTCAGCCCAAAATCTTGGGAATTCATCCCAAAATCCCCAGATTGCACCTCAAAACCCAAAGAAACCCCAAAACTGCCAGAATTCACCCCAAAATCTCGGGGGTTTATCCCAAAATCTAAAAAACCCCCCAAACCCTGGGAATTCGGCACAAAATCCTGAGAATTCACCCCAAAATCTCGGGAATTTATCCCAAAATCTCCGGGGTTTAGCCCAAAATCAAAAAAACCCTCCAAACCATGGGAATTCACCCCAAAATCCTCAGATTGCACCTCGAAACCCAAAGAAACTCCAAAACCTTCAGAATTTGCCCCAAGGCCCCAAGAATTCACCCCAAAATCTTGGGAATTCAGCCCAAAATGCCAGGAATTCAGCTCAAAATTTCAGGAATTCACCCCAAACCCCCGTGAATTTACCCCAAATTCCCCAAAATCCACCCGAAATCGCCCATAATCCACCCCAAACCCTCCATAAATCATCCCAAATCCCCCAAAATGCACCCCAAAACCCTAAAAATTCACGCGAAAACCACATGAATCCATTTCAAAATGCCGGGATTTCACCCCAAAACCCCAAAAAACCCCCAAACCCCCATTTTTGCCCCCAGATGCCCCATAATCCCCCCCAAAACCCCCAGATTTCACCTGAAAACCTCCATAAATTGCCCCAAATCCCCCATAATTCACCCCAAAATCCCCAGATTTCACCCCAAACCTCTGGGATTTCACTACAAAACCCCGAGAATCCACTTGAAAACCCCCAAAATCCACCCCAAAACCCTAAAAATTCACCCCAAAGTCTCCAAGTTTCACCCCAAAATCCCCAGATTTCAGCCCAAAACTTTGGAATTTCAGCCCAAAACTCTGGGATTTCACTCACAAACCCCCATTTTTCCCCTGAAATGCCTCATAATTCACCCCAAATTCTCCATAATCCACCCCAAAATTTTGGAATTTCACCCCAAAACTCTCAGATTTCACCACAAAAGCCCCAGATTTCACCCGAGAACTTTGGGATTTCGCCCCAAACTCCCGAAAAAACCCAAAAGTCCCAGATTTCACCCCAAAACTTTGGGATTTCACCCCAAATCCCCCATAATCCACCCCAAAACCCTAATATTTCACCCCAAAATTTTGGGATTTC
>NW_026629732.1:0-1449 GCF_030028575.1 Malurus melanocephalus
GGGGTTAACAGATCATTGTAGGATTTTAACAGCAGGAAAAAAGCACAGAAAGGGATGGAATTCCCTGGGCTCYGAGGAGCTCACTCTGGGGTCGGAAGCAGTTTTTATTTTGTCCATACATCAAATCTGTTTGGCTGCCACAAAAGTTTTTTATTTCAAGGACCGGTGGTGTCTCCTGCTGGGAATGAAACCCTGGGCGAGCAGGATTCCCCAGCGCGACCGGCCGTGCATTTCCACTGAACTCCAACTCCCAAATATTTCCCCCCTTTGCAATTAATTTCTATTTAATTTGAATTCCTCTGCATTCAGGCATTCACACAGAGAGCTGGCACGGCCTGGGGTTTATTCCTACGCTGGGAGCTGGCACCGGGTAAATAAAACAGAGTGTGAGGAGCCAAGAGCTGGCAGGAGAGATCCCGGGAACAGGGGACGGAGAATCAGAGGGGAGGGAGAATCTCCTGCAGATGTTTTGGGATGAGGAGATCCCAGGAAAAGGGGAAGGAGAATCTCCTGCAGATGTTTTGGGGTTGAGGAGATCCTGGGGAAGGAGAATCTCCTGCAGATGTTTTGGGATGAGGAGATCCTGGGGAAGGAGAATCTCCTGCAGATGTTTAGGGCTGAGAATCTCCTGGGAAGGAGAATCTCCGGCAGATGTTTTGGGATGAGGAGTTCCTGGGAAAAGGGGAAAGAGAATCTCCTGCAGATGTTTTGGGGAAGGAGAATCTCCTGCAGATGTTTGGGGATGAGGAGCTCCTGGGGAAGAAGAATCTCCTGGCAGATGTTTTGGGGATGAGGGAGAATCTCCTGCAGATGTTTTGGGGATGAGGGAGAATCTCCTGCAGATGTTTTGGGATGAGGAGCTCCCAGGAAGGAGAATCTCCTGCAGATGTTTCAGGGATGAGGAGCTCCTGGGAAGAGGGGAAGGAGAATCTCCTGCAGATGTTTTGGGATGAGGAGCTCCTGAGGAAGGAGAATCTCCTGCAGATGTTTTGGGGATGAGAATCTCCTGCAGATGTTTTTGGGGATGAGGAGCTCCTGGGGAAGGAGAATCTCCTGCAGATGTTTCAGGGCTGAGAATCTCCTGCAGATGTTTTTGGGGATGAGGAGATCCTGGGAAAAGGGGAAAGAGAATCTCCTGCAGATGTTTTTGGGCTGAGGAGATCCCAGGAAAAGGGGAAGGAGAATCTCCTGCAGATGTTTCGGGGCTCAGGAGCTCCTGGGGAAGGAGAATCTCCTGCAGATGTTTTGGGGATGAGGGAGAATCTCCTGCAGATGTTTTGGGGATGAGGGAGAATCTCCTGCAGATGTTTTTGGGGATGAGGAGCTCCTGGGGAAGGAAAATCTCCTGCAGATGTTTTGGGATGAGGGAGAATCTCCTGCAGATGTTTTGGGGATGAGGGAGAATCTCCTGCAGATGTTTTGGGATGAGGAGCTCCTGGGAAGGAGAAT
>NW_026629733.1:0-1475 GCF_030028575.1 Malurus melanocephalus
ATTTTGCTTCTTTTACACATTGCAGCCTATGTAAGTGAACAACATATGTCAAGGAGCAGCCTTTCCTGAAACTCCTGCAGGGATGGTGACTGCAACATCAATGTCTAATTACCCTTTTTGTGAAGAAATTCCTCYTAATGTCCATAATTCTTCCTTACGTGTACACTGCCCAGGGTGTGCACTGGCTGCACCAGAGGTTTTGMGAAGGAATGGTACCTTTGTCACATTTAATGACCTTTAATGATCTTTAATGATCTTTAATGGACCAAGCCCCCATTGTGTTAGGAAAATTAATCTACAAGTATTAGTTTTATGTTTAAAAAGGAGATAGAGGAGTCTTGCAATTTTATTCATGAATAAAGGGAGAGGTCATGGGCATTTCTTAAATTCATAGAGGACGCAGCCTTTTTTAATCTTAATTTTTCGGCTGCAGTTCCCTCTCTCTTTCCCCATTGGCTGAGGTACTTGAAAATTACAGGCTTTTTGAAATGCCTGATGAAACCCCCCTTCTATCATATATTGCTTTTTTTCAATATATATCTCTGTGTCTTTGCTCAGGTAGTCTATTAACATAGACTGGGGGAAGCCAATCACTAGAATTTTTATGGAAATCTTTCTTATTGCTTTTTTCTATCTCTTAATATCAGCTTTGTCTCACCCCAGAGTCAGAGTCTGTTTGCAAAGACACTCCCTTCTCATTCTTTTCAATCTTTAATGGCATTAACGGCGCTGCCCAGGGTGCAGGTTTTGGGAAGGAATGGTACCTCTGTCACATTTATTGACATTTAATAACGTTTAATGACATTTAATGACATTTAGTGACCTTTACTGACCTTTAATGACCTTTACTTACCTTTAATGACATTTAATGACCTTTAATGACCTTTACTGACCTTTCCCGGCATTCCCGGCGCTGCGCGCTCGCTGCACCCGAGGTTTTGCAAAGGAATGGTATCTCTGTCACATTTAATGACCTTTATTGACATTTAATAACCTTTAATGATATTTAATGACCTTTAATGGCATTAATAGCGCTGCCCAGGGTGCTCACTGGCTGCACCCCGAGGTTTTGCGAAGGAATGGTATCTCTGTCACATTTAATAACCTTTAATGACCTTTAATGACATTTAATGACCTTTACTGACCTTTACTGACCTTTAATGACATTTAATGACCTTTACTGACCTTTCCCGGCAGTACCGGTGCTGCCCAGGGTGTGCGTTGGCTGCACCTGAGATTTTGCGAAGGAATGGTATCTCTGTCACATTTAATGATCTTTACTGATATTTAACGACATTTAACGACATTTAATGACCTTTAATGACATTTAATAATCTTTATTGACCTTTACTGGCCTTTCCCGGCATTCCCGGCGCTGCCCAGGGTGCAGATTTTGGAAGGAATGGTATCTCTGTCACATTTATTGACATTTAATAACCTTTAATGACCTTTAATGACCTTTAATGGCATTAATG
>NW_026629734.1:0-1453 GCF_030028575.1 Malurus melanocephalus
CCCTCCTCACCTGGGAAAAGGCGGCGCTGGGGGGACCCTCCAGGGCCCCTCCGAGGGTCTGGGCCAGATCCTGCCACACCTGGGGACCCCAAAAATCGGTTTAGAAACCCCAAAATCAACTTGGGGACCCCAAAAATTGGTTTGGGGACCCCAAAATCAACTCGGGGACCCCAAAAATCGGCTCAGAGACCCCAAAAATCGGTTTGGAGACCCCAAAATTGACTCAGGGACACCAAAAATCGGCTCAGAGACCCCAAAAATCGACTCGGGGACCCCAAAATCGACTCGGGGACCCCAAAATCAACTCGGGGACACCAAAAATTGGTTTAGAGACCCCAAAATCGACTCAGGGACACCAAAAATTGGTTTGGAAACCCCAAAATCAACTCGGGGACCCCAAAAAATCGGTTTGGAGACCCCAAAAATCGACTCGGGACCCCAAAAATCGATTTGGAGACCCCAAAACTGACTCAGGGACACCAAAAATTGGTTTGGAAACCCCAAAATCGACTTGGGGACCCCAAAAATCGGTTTGGAGACCCCAAAATCTACTCGGGGACCCCAAAAATCGGCTCAGAGACCCCAAAAATCGGTTTGGGGACCCCAAAATCGACTCGGGGACCCCAAAATCAGCCCTGGAACCCAAAAAAATCCATTTTGGAACCCAAAAAATTCATTTTTGAACCCAAAAATCTGTTCAGAATTACCAAAATCAGCCCTGGAACGCCAAAAAATCCGTTTTGGAACCCAAAAATCCATTTTTGAACCCAAAAATCTGTTCAGAATTACCCAAATCAGCCCCAAATCAACTCAGGAACCCCCGAACCCAAATAAATCCATTTTGGAACCCAAAAATCAGCCCGAAATCAATCCGGGACCCAAAAAATTCATTTTGGATCCCAAAAAATCCATTCAGAATTCCCAAAATCAGCCCCAAATCACCTCAGGAACCGACAAAAATCAACTCCAGGACCCCCAAAATTTCCCCCAAATCCCTCCCAGGATTCCCCTAAAACCCTCCCAGACACCCCAAAATTCCCAAAAATCCCAAAAAATCCCAAAAATTCCCAAAGAAACCTCGATGGGGGCGCGGATCCGCCGCTGGAATTGCAGAAAATTCCGGAATTTCGAGGTCAGGGCCTCCCGCGCCGCTCGGCCCCGCAGCCGCACCAGGAATGTCCGGATCTGGGAAAATTGGGAAAAAATTGGGAAAATTTGGGAAAATTCAGGGAAATTTGGGGGTTTGCAAAATTTGGGGGGCTCCAAATGGGGAAAAAGGGAGGTGGAGCTGAAAATTTTGGGGATTTTCCATAAAAATCACACCTGAAAAGGTCCAAATCACCCTCAGATTTTGGGATTTTTTTGGGGATTTTTGAGGGGGATTTTGGGGATTTCTGAGGGGAATTTTGGGGGATTTTTGAGGGGAATTTTGGGGATTTCTGAGGGGATTTTG
>NW_026629735.1:0-1417 GCF_030028575.1 Malurus melanocephalus
TGACCATCGAGTGACCACAAAGTGACCCCATGGAGTCGTCATTGAGTGAGCACTGAGTGGCCACTGAGTGACCCAAAGTGACCACCAAGTGGCCAAGGATGGGTCAAGGAGTGACCATGGAGTGACCCGTGAGTGACCCCTTGAATGACCCCGGAGTGACCATTGAGTGACCCCATGGACTGGTCAAGGAGTGACCACTGAGTGACCACTGAGTGACCACTGAGTGACCACTGAGTGACCACTTGGATTGGCCTTGAAGTGACCCAAAATGACCATTGGAGTGACCACTGAGTGACCATTGAGTGACCACCAAGTGACCCCATGGACTGGCCTTGAAGTGACCACCGAGTGACCACTGAGTGACCACTGGACTGGTCAAGGAGTGACCGGGAGCGGCCCCCAATTGGGGGAAAAAATGAGGAGAGACTTTTGGGGAAAAAAATGGGAATTTTGAGAAAAAAATTTGGGATTTTGGGTAAAAAAATGTGGAATTTTGAGGGGAACAAATTGAATTTTTTGAGGAAAAAACTGGGACTTTAGAAGGAAAAAAAATGGGGATTTGGGGGGGAAAAATGGGAATTTTGGGGAAAAAAAGTGGAATTTTGGGGGAAAAATGGAATTTTTTCAGGATAAAATTGGGAATTTTGGGAGATAAAAAAATGGGAATTTTGGTGCAACATTTGGTAATTTTGGTGAAAAAAAGTGGAATTTTGGGGGAAAAATTTTGAATTTTTTGAGGGAAAAACTGGGAATTTTGGAGAAAATTGGGGAAATTTATGCACAAAAAAGAGGCAGAATTTTGGGACAAAACCCGTGGTTTTTGGGAAGAAAAAAAAAAGCTTTTTTGGGGAAAAAGAAAATTTGAGAAGAAAAATATGGATTTTAAGGGAAAGAAAAAGGAATTTTAATAAAAAAATAAAATTTTAAGAAAAAAAAACCAGATTTCGGGCAAGAAATAAATTTTTTTTGTGAAAATCGCGGATTTGATGAAAAATCCTCAATCTTAGGGGAAAAAAATGGGATTTTGGGTCCAAAAAAACTCAATTTTGGCAGGAAAAAAAATGAAATTTTGGGGTTAAATTCTCATTTTTCACAATTTTGGCTCAGATTCGTTGTGGGCGTGGTCGTGACGTCATCACACCTTGGCCCCGCCCCCGTGCGGTCTCAGCCAATCCCGTTCCACCCCCCCCGGAAAAAAGTGGGCGGAGCCTATTTGGACGATGAATTTTTATTGGACGGCCCCGCCCCTCCCCCGCCAGCCACGCCCACTGAGGGGGCGTGGTTTGGGTGAGGGAATGGGCGTGGCTCGCGGAGGACACGCCCACAGAGGGGTGGGGGCGGGGGTTGGGAGAAAAGGGGCGGGGTTTGTGAGGAGGGGGCGGAGCTTCCTGAGGCCCCTCCCCCCTCACCAGCCCTG
>NW_026629736.1:0-1473 GCF_030028575.1 Malurus melanocephalus
AAAAGAGAGAGAAAAAGCGAAAGGGGGGAGAAGAAATAAAAAGGGAAAGGAAGGAAAAAAGAGGCGAAAGCTCCGCTGATGGAGCGGGATCCGAGCGGGAGCCGAGCGGGGCCGGGCCCGCGGCCGGGAGCGGGGGGGGTGTCCTTGTCCCCAAAGCGGCGACACCCCCKCGCCCGTGCCCGTTGGCCGCGGGAGCCTTTTATGTGCTAATGCCACCCCTTGCACGCCCCGCTTGCCATCGTGTGTGTCCTTGGAGAGATCCCGACACATTTCAACCCCGTTTTGTTTTTTTGGGAAGGTTCTTTTTTTTCCCTTCTCCTCTCCCCCCCCCCCCCCAGTAAAAAAATAGCTTGGAGGAACCAAAAAGAACCAGCACTTTAATTTCAGGCAGGAATTACATAGCTTTCCTACCCCCCCCTTTCCCCTCCCCGCTCGTTCTCTTTCTCCCCTTTTCTCTCGCCGCGGACAATGCGGAATTTTAAGAAGGATTTGGATGTTAGTTGGGAAAGCAACATCGCGGCGTGGCCGGGGCCGCGTGGGAAAAACAACAAGTGGTTGGGAAGAGGGGGAAAAGGGAATRGAAGGAGAGGTTCTGGGCACCGGAGAGCCCCCGAGGTGTTGAAAATAAAACGCTCTGCGGGTTTTCCACCGCCCGCGGAAAAACCGGGAGCCCGTCCCGGGAGAGGCAGGGCAGGGATGCGCTGCTCCTGCGAGCCCCAAATCCCTCCCGGTTAACGCAGTTGGGATGATTTTTCCAGGATCGCGGGGCTGTGSGAAAGGAGTACCGCTTCCCACCTTGCGGGGGGATATGGATTTTCCCTGGCTGTGAGAGTGGGATGGGTGGGAATAGTGGGATTCTGGCAGGGATATCGGGATCCTGCGGGAATAGTGGGAGCCTGGCTGGGATAGCGAGATCCTGGCGGAGACAGCGGGATCCTGGAAGGGATGTAGGGATCCTGCGGGGATGGCCGGATCCCGGAGGGGATAGAGGGATCCTGGAAGGGACAGTGGGATCCTGCGGGGATGGAGGGTCCTGGAAGGGATGGAGAGATCGCGGCAGAGACATCGGAGATCCCAGCCGGGAACGGACGGATCCCGGCGGGGGTTGGAGCGATCCCAGCCGGGGCTGGAGCGATCCCAGGGAGGTTTGGAGGGGTCGCAGCCGGGGCTGGCTCGCTCGCGGAGATCCCGGGAATGCCGGGAGGGACAGCGGCGATGCCAGCCGGGAATGGCAGGGGTCCCGTCGGGCGGCGGCGGCGGAACAGAGATGCAGGGGGAAAAGCACCGCCAATACGACTTTAATGGAGTTGCGCGGCAGCGCCGGCCGCTCGCTACCAGAGTACACAGCTCGAAGCCATAAATAAAGCATACAGAAACGATAAATTAATCAGATCCAAGTAGTTTACTCTCCCGGGAACATCAAGCGTTTGCTTCAATTACAACGATCTATCCTGCTTTTTTTTTTTTTTTTTT
>NW_026629737.1:0-1517 GCF_030028575.1 Malurus melanocephalus
TTCAGTATTTAAGGGCTGTGAGACATGGAGGGGGATGATGTACAGCTGTTCCCATCTGGGAGGAGCTTCTGTTGAGTTTGACTTTCACATCCTGGGTGGTTTACCACCACAGTAAATCTTCCTAAAACTAAATTTTCCTAAAACTGGAAGGAAAGAAAGAGGCAGGGAGGCCTTCACCTCTCATTACTGCTTCAGCACGACAGAGAGAAGGAAGGAAAAGACAAAGCCTGAGCTCCCTTCAGGCAATGGTAGAGAGGGCTTAATTGTTTTGTTGTGTTGGAGCACTAAATACCCAATTTCTCCATGGGGATGAGCTCTTTGAGACAGGATTCACTCTCAGGAGGACAGGAACTGCTGATTTCTGGACACGTACACCTTATCAAGTAGAAACTCATTAAAAAGAAGACAGTTCTGTACCAAAGTTTGCTGTTCCAACACAGCACAGGCCTGTGAGTCACAAAGAACCAGCACAAAAAAACCCACAAGCATCTCTGACAACCCCTTTGGGTCTCTTCCAGCCTGTTTGGCTGCAAGGCTGCTGCTGAGGTCCTACTAACTTGGGACTGGGAAAATATTATTGAAATGGGTGTTTTTTTTAAGCCTTGGACAGAGCCAAGAGCACTCAAAAGAGCAGTGATCTCTGGGGAAAAGTGGGCTGAAATTAAATCTGTTTGATGCTCTTGGACAATCTTCTCTTTTCCAAATACTGCAGGACAGATGGGCAGGGTGAGAGTGAGGAACACAAGAAATTCTTTATGGTTATGAAGACTTTATCAAACCTGAAAGAGAACATTTGGACAAAACAGGGTTTTGTCAGCTGAAAGGTGCAGAGAAACTGAAAGAACATCTGGAGAAAGTACAGATTTGGTGTTAAACTCTGATCTTTTTGTGTCAGTGACATCTCTTTTAGAGTAAGAGCAGCCAAATATGAAAAAGGTATTGTGGACTGGGTCAAGAAGTGAAGTGATAGTAAGAGAATGCATGAATAGAAAATTGCTGAAACACGCAAAGCTCAGACAGATTCATCTGTTGTGGCTGGATCCCTATATAGAAGCACTATTGAATTGTTTAACCCCTAATGGGCCAAGGTCACTGATTAAAAATATCTTGAGAGTCAAATCTGCTGCTTTTGGGGCAAAGTAAAAATCCCTAAGTGAGGAAGAAAGGAAAATCATGCTAATTTTCTGAGTAGAAGTGCTTTCTGACAGAGAGAGAGACTTTTCCTGTGGTGATGTCCAGGCCAGCAGCATTTCTCTGGGAGCATTTCTGGTGCCTTCACTTTCCAGTGCCCTGGAGAGGAAAAGCTGGAAGCTGTACAGCCCTCACATTCTGACTGACACTGCAGTGACCTCTGCAGATGTTAAACCAGTACCTGAACCTCTCTGCTCCTTCTCAGAAATCCAAATAGCTCACTTTGCCCCGGAGACATTACATTAAATATGAGAAATTTGTTTTAAAAACAAAATGGGCGAAAGAGAAAAGGGATTTAGAGAGAGTTTCAAGTTTGAGTGTGAAGG
>NW_026629738.1:0-1505 GCF_030028575.1 Malurus melanocephalus
GTGCCCGGCTGCTCCCTGTCCACTGCTGGCTGTGCCCAGACAAGGAGCTCAGCCAGTGCTGCTGGCAGCACCCAGACACCAGAGCTGAAGCCCAAAGGTGTTGCTGGGCTCCAGCCCTGCCCTGGCACCCAGGGGTGCTCCTTTTAGTCCCGGCCTAAGGGGGGGTGTTTGGATGTGTCCTGGTGCCGTGGCCTTTGCCGTTTTTTGGAGCCGCGTGTGGGGGCTGGGCTTTTGGATTCAGATGTGGTGAGGGATGGAGCTGGGCTGACGTAACCAGCCATGGGATTGGATAAATGAAAATATCTACCAATTAAAGACTAAAACATGCTGCGTAGAGATTGGAGAGTGCCCGGCTGTGTCATCGAGCTGGGACCTGTGTGATTGGTTTGTTCTCTAAACCCGGGAGATAAGAAAAGTGTATAAAAGACGCGCTGGTAGCAGTGAGAGGGGGAGAGAGCTGAAAATCACTACAGAAGAAAGAGCTGAAATTGCTACAGCAAAGAGAGCTGGAATACGAAGATTAATAAAGAAGAACACTGGACCTGCCTGCGTCTCGCGTGTGTTTTTCCCGCGCTGGGCGTTCACATCCTGGGTGTCTGTCGTGGTTTGAATGAATTCAATGGGAGCAAAACACTCCCAAGTTCCAGCAAACCCCCTCCCCCCTCTCTTTTCTCCACCCGGGTCCTAGAGACAACCTTTTCCACAGAGAGGAAAGTGAAAAGAAAAGGGGGAAAAAACCCCTATTTATTTAAAAATTATATAAACACAAAGAAAAAAAAAACCTGTGGAATCAGTTGTTGAACCCAAAGCCTTTCTCTTTCCTCCTGGGAGTGGCTTCCCCTCCGGGTTCCCAGAGGGGTTTGACAGAGTCTCTCTCCGGTGGTTCACTGAAGGATTTTTCTCCCTGCCATGCTACGAGAATCCTCCAATTCTCAGACGACGAAGAGGAAAAAAACAAATTTGAGGAAAAACAAGTACAAAGAAAGGCAGAAAAAAAAAGGAGCAGTCCCAGGAAGAGCAGCTTCTTTTTCCACCGCCGATCCCGAGAGAGAGAGAACCTCCCCACCGAAAAAAACACTGTGTGTGTGTTGTCCCTTTCCCTCCCATTGTCCTTGAAGGGAGGAACATCACCAAACAAACTAGAGCAGTCTCAACTATCATGTAGAGTTCCAGAAGGGTTGTTTAACTTTCCTCTAACATCAGCAGATGATAGGAATACAATACTCAGCTAATCTAGGACAGTGTCACAGCAATGAGCTGATGGCGAGGCTGCGGCAGGAACAAAACGGTCTCGAAGGGAGGAAGGGCTGACAGATACAGATGTGTCCAGCGGTGCTCTTTGGCTGCACATTTAGAGTTGCAGAGTGGAGAGAGAGGTGGCTGAGGTCCCCAGCAGCACCTGGGACACAGGGACCCTCGTCCACAGCAGGGCCCAGAGCTGGCCAGGCTGCCCAGCACGGCTGCAGCTGCTGGCACAGCTTGGCCCAACTGGACAGCTGCCCCTC
>NW_026629739.1:0-1531 GCF_030028575.1 Malurus melanocephalus
CCCCAAAGCAGCGGCCGCACCCGCGGAGCGGAAGCCGCGGGGAAATTGAGGCGCGCGTTGTGGCGGAGCTGCGGGAGAGCCGCGGGAACGTCCGTCAGGGTCACATCGGCACCTGCGGGGGACGGGGCGGCTGAAAAAATAGCACGGGCACTGAAAAACAGCGCGGAGCCTAAAAAAACAGCATGGAGCCTAAAAAATATCCCGGATCCTAAAAAAAACAGCGCGGAGCCTAAAAAAACAGCCCGGATCCTAAAAAAAACACCACGGAACCTAAAAAAAACCATGACGGATCCTAAAAAACAGCCCCGATCCTAAAAAAAAAAACCAGCCCGGATCCTAAAAAACAGCCCGGATCTTAAAAAATATCCCGGATCCTAAAAAAAACAGCCCGGACACTGAAAAAACAGCGCGGAGCCTAAAAAATATCCCGGATCCTAAAAAAATCACGGACCCTAAAAAACAGCCTGGAGCCTAAAAAATATCCCGGATCCTAAAAAACAGCCCGGATCCTAAAAAATATCCCGGATCCTAAAAAAAACAGCACGGATCCTAAAAAACATCACGGACCCTAAAAAATATGCCGCATCCTAAAAAAACAGTGCAGAGCCTAAAAAACAACCCGGATCCTAAAAAACAGCCCGGAGCCTAAAAAAACACCACGGAGCCTAAGAAAGCAGCACGGATCCTAAAAAACACAGCCCGGATACTAAAAAAAACCAGCCCGGACCCTAAAAAATATCCCGGATCCTAAAAAACAGCGTGGACCCTAAAAAACAGCCCGGACCCTAAAAAACATATCGGAACTTAAAATAAAACCCCGGATCCTAAAAAAACAGCCCGGACACTAAAAAACAGCCCGGATCTTAAAAAATATCCCGGATCCTAAAAAACAGCCCGGAACCTAAAAAAACACCACGGAGCCTAAAAAACATCACGGACACTAAAAAACACCACGGATCCTAAAGAACACCACGGATCCTAAAAAATATCACGGATCCTAAAAAAAAAAGCCCGGACAGTAAAAAAACAGCCCGGATCCTAAAAAAACCCGGGAGAGTGAGGGTCAGACCCCACCGTGAGACCCAAAATCCCGAAAAACACCGGGGCAGACACTCAGACCCTCCATCCCAAAATCCCGAAAAATCCCAGAAGAGTGAGGGTCAGACCGTCAGATCTTCCATCCCAAAATCCTGAAAAACTCCGGGAAGACTGAAGGTCAGACCCCTGTGAAACCCAAAATCCCCAAAAAATCCCAGGAGAGTGAGGGTCACCCCATTGGACCCACCACCCCAAAATCCCAGTAAAAGGAGCCTCAAATACCCCTGTGACCCCCAAAATCCCGAAAAAAACCCCATAAGAGTGAGGATCAGACCCCCCGTGAGCCCCAAAATCCTGAAAAACACCGGGGCAGACCCTCCACCCCAAAATCCCGAAAAACCCTGGGAAGAGTGAGCGTCACCCCTTTGGACTCACCACCCCAAAATCCCAGTAAAAGGATCCCCCAAATACCCCTGTAACCCCCAGACCCCAA
>NW_026629740.1:0-1518 GCF_030028575.1 Malurus melanocephalus
AAGGAATGGTCTCACCCAGACAACTGTGCCTACAGCATCTGACAGCAGGTAGACCAAAGAAAAAAGGAGCCTGTGAAGAAACAGTAAAAAGGAATATATTTTTTCTCACACACATAAATTTAAAATAAGATGTATTTGTTACCACTTTTTTTACTGATTTGATTATAACTGATCTTTTCTCTTCCATGAGAAAGGTAGTAGTGGTTCTTAATGACTACAGTGGCTGCTGCCTTATTTCATGCCAGTACAAAGATATAGGCTGGTGAAAAGATTCCTCAACTATTTCAAAATTTAGAAACAATTAATGCTTAAAATTTTCAGCAAATTACTGTGATCTAAATATAGCATTTTACCATACTGAGATTTTTTTACCTCCCTATATACACAATATATTTAAGAAAGAATTGAATCATTTCCACAAAAGATGGGAATAAAAAGCAGAAAAACAAAATACTGCAGTAGTCTCATCCTCTCAGGCTCCCTGTCTTCTCAATTAGAAAGTCTCTACTTATGTCATGGCTCCATCATTTGAAAATAAGTGTCATTTGCCCCCTTGATATAGGAGTGATTTGTTAGATATTAAAACAGAACAGTGTCTTTTATCTGTAAAGAGATTGAAGTTGCTTGATTTTGTAAGTTACAAATTTGAAATAAACAAGTGGATTCTTCTCAAAGGAAAAGAAAGTACTTATTGTGCTGTGGGCATAAGCATTGAAAACAAAGGCATTGTTGTAGATCCAGCATTAGCACATGCACATCCTCATTGTTACATTCACATTTGAAGAACCAAGACAATTTTTAAATAATTTATAGACATCAGGAGAATTAGGATAATTCATTCATGAACTTTCTGTGTTAAAAACATACAGAGCTGTTCTGATGATGACATCTCAGACATGACTTCTATCAAGATGGACAACTTTCACAGGAAGCATTTTTACAATATCTAGAGCTGAGTCTTTGTCCAATTCACATAAGACATTCTCTGGGTTGATCAAAGACAGTATGTGACCCTTCACAAAGGATTTTGTACTTTTGGGGACAGGGTTAATTGGTTTTCTAAGTCTTAAAGGCATCCAGGGGACACAAGAGCACACAATACACACACACCTACACACTCCTTTCCATGTATGCAGTGCTGTGTCTCCTTCAAGGGGCAGAGCTGCAACACAAGGACATCAGAAAACCTTCTAAAGTCCTTATTTTGTAATTTACCTGAAGTTGAAACCAGTTCTGCTGAGATAAAAATCATCTACTAGCTTTACATGTTGGAAAGACCATGGATAAAACTGAAGCTGACTGAACTGGTTCAGACACTGAGTTGCCACCTTGCCTTGGTATTTTCAAAATCCAGGACACAGCAGTGGAAAAACACACACAGAGATCTTGACAAAGACAAATGTCTTTGTATAGATTTAAAGTCACCACTTTCATCACAAGGCTAAATGATATTGTTGTCTAGATTATTCCTTTTACAAAAGGGAGATACAAGAAAGGAAAAATAATTAGAAGAACTAG
>NW_026629741.1:0-1456 GCF_030028575.1 Malurus melanocephalus
TGGCAAGGACAGCCATCAGCAGCTGGGCCAGAGCCTCCATGGCGATCCGGACAGACCTGGAAAATGGGGAAAAAAATGGGAAAATTGGGAAAAAATATCAGGAAAAATCCCAGGAATGCAGCACCGAACCCTGGGGAAAAAAACGGGAAAAATGCCAGGAATGGGGCAGTGAACCCTGGCAATGACAGCCATGAGCAGCTGGGCCAGAGCCTCCATCGCGATCCGGACAGACGTGGAAAATGGGGAAAAAAACGGGGAAATTGGGAAAAAAACTCCTGGGAATGGGAGGAAAAAATCTGGGGAGAAAACGGGGAAAAAATGGGAAAATAAATGGGAAAAGAATGGGAAGGGGGCAGTGAACACTGGGAGGGACAGCCATCAGCAGCTGGGCCAGAGCCTCCATGGCAATACGGACAGAGCTGGAAAATGGGGGAAAAAACAGGAAAATTGGGAAAAAATTCCTGGGAATGAGAGAAAAATACCTGGGGAGAAAACGGGGGAAAAATGGGAAAATAAATGGGAAAAGAATGGGAAAGGGGGCACTGAACCATGGCAAGGACAGCCATCAGCAGCTGGGCCAGAGCCTCCAGGGCGATCCGGACAGACCTGGAAAATGGGGAAAAAACGGGAAAATTGGGAAAAAATATTGGGAAAAATATCCTAGAAATGGAAAAAAAAACCTGGGAAAAAATGGGGAAAATTGGGGAAAATAAATCAGGAAAAATCCCGGGAATGGGGCAGCAAACCCTGGCAGGGACAGCCATCAGCAGCTGGTCCAGAGCCTCCATGGCGATCCGGACAGACCTGGGAAATGGGGAAAAAACCGGGAAAATAGGGAAAAAAAAATCCTGGGAATGGAAAAAAAAACCTGGGGAGAAAACGGGGGAAAAATGGGAAAATAAATGGGAAAAGAATGGGAATGGGGCAGCGAACTCTGGCAATGACAGCCATGAGCAGCTGGGCCAGAGCCTCCATCGCGATCCGGACAGACCTGGAAAATGGGGAAAAAAACGGGGAAATTGGGAAAAAAACTCCTGGGAATGGGAGGAAAAAATCTGGGGAGAAAATGGGGAAAAAATGGGGAAAACAGATAAGGAATGGGGCACTGAACCCTGTCAGGGACAGCCATGAGCAGCTGGGCCAGAGCCTCCATGGGAATGAGGACGGAGCTGGAAAATGGGGAAAAAAATGGGAAAATTGGGAAAAAATATGGGAAAAAATATGGGGAAAAATATCCTGGAAATGGGAGAAGAAAAGCTGGGGAGAAAATGGGAAAAATCCCAGGAATGGGGAAAAAAACCCTGTGAAGAAAACTGGGAAAAATCCCAGATCAGACCCGGGAATGGGGCACCGAACCCTGTGGGATTTTGGGAACGGTGGGAGCTTGAGCTCCTGACATTCCCATCATTCCCATCATTCCCACCATTCCCATTCCTACATTCCCACCATTCCCACA
>NW_026629742.1:0-1481 GCF_030028575.1 Malurus melanocephalus
CGCTCCGTCCAGCGGCCCCGCTCCGCTCCCGGCCCGGTACTCACCGTCGGGATCTCTCCGTCCAGCGGCCCCGCTGTCCCCGCTCCGCTGCCGGTGCCGTGACCGAGCCCGGCCGCCCGGGAAGGTGGCGGGGGATCGCAGCCGCCGGGCGGTGGAGGGCGGGGACAAAGGACCAGGAGAAAGAGCGGCGAGGAGGAGGAGGAGGAGGAGGAGGAGGAGGCTTCAGCCGGCATCGCCAGTTCGAAAACAACGGCTCGGCCACGGCGCCAGCGCCATCCGGGCCGCGACAGCACCCGCAGCTGCCCCGTGCCCCAGAGGAGGTCAAAAACGGCTCTTTCCAAAACAATAAACTTTTAATGCTAAAGCAGTTATAACCAAAAGCTGTACAGAGTTCGATTTTTTTTTTGTTTGTTTGTATTTTTTTGTTAGAAAACAATTTTTTCTCCCCCATAAATATTGTTCAGTTCCCGGCACTTTGTATCAATAATTAAATTACGAATGATAAATATGGCATCATGGGTATGTATTTACAAAAAAAGTTATTACAAAAAGGCAACTGTTATACTAAACGTCACAATCTGGGCAGAATAAACACCACATCCTCATCCTGAAAAATACTGACCGACCCCATCAGACGAGAATACATTCACAAGTGTAATGCTTGGAGAGAGAGAAGGAGAAAGAGGAGAGCAGAGAAAGAAGCAGCAGGAGAGCTAAAAAGGAAAGTTCAAGACATAACAGGACTTTGGCACGGTTTAAGACTGTAAGTTTAAACAATCACCACTAAGGCGAAGGAGAATTTTCATCCTCATGTCAACCTCCCACCAAAAGAAAGAAAAACAAAACAAATTAAGAATAAAAAAATAGTGGGGAATTGGAGGAAGAGGGATTCAGGCAAGGAGGGGGGGAAAAAAGAAATTATTGCGACTGAAAAAAATGACAACAAAAAAAAAAAAGAAATCTAATCCTGAGAAAAGGACATGGCTAGTCCAGCATCTGGGCTTGAAAAAGAATAGTAATAATTTTAATATAATAATAAAAGAACCCCCCTGCGGATCCTGGTAGTTAAACTAGGTGTAGCCCTATGCGATCGTCGGTGTGGAAACTCCATTTCCGTGGGAGCAAGCTGCAGTTGGCTTGGTTTGTCCGTTTTTTTTTCCTYGTTCCCAACGCATTTGGTCCAGTCTGCGGCCGGGCAGCAGCTGCCTTCACACATACCACTCGTTAAAATTGGGGGGCAGTCCAGGGTTGTGGCCGGGGTTACTCTGAAGAGCGGCCGGCGGTGTTTTAGTGGAGTCCTTACTGCCAGCAGAGCCCACCGCAGGCGGGGTGGAGGACTCGTACCCCGAACTGGCTGCGGGGGAAGAATCCGACCCCTGGGATTCGTGCACCTAAAACCAAGAGGCAGAGATGGGAGCGAGCTTGGGGCCCCCACCACCCCGCTGCGACAGGCTGGGCTGTTCCTCCGCGCAGGAGGGTCA
>NW_026629743.1:0-1438 GCF_030028575.1 Malurus melanocephalus
ATCTAAAGTCCATAATCCTTTTTTTTTTTTTTTTTTACTTTTATAAAGAAACATGGGGCAGATTTCTTATGAAGCTCTGAAGATTGAGCTGTAGCCTGCATCGCTACGTCTTGCTCATTGCTGTGGTGGGTGAATATTTTGTTGAACTCTATAATGCATGACRACTACTGAAGTCTGTGGTATTTTCCTCTGCCATCAACAGACACTAGAAAGATATGGAGAAAATTATTGAAGAGGGAGGAAACAGTCAGAAATAGTAGCTATGTTAATTCTCAAACCTAGGAAAAAAAAAAAAAAGAAACATAGTTAAATGTCAGGAAATGGTTCTTCAGTTCTTCAGGGAATTATTTTCCCGAGATCTTGTGCCATTTTTAGCCTTGATCATGTAAGCAGAGCACAGCAGCTCTTGAAGGACACGTGGGCTGCTGGCTTCACGGGGCATGTGCAAGCACACTGCACCATCTGAGTGAGGAGGGAGAGAGGGCACCGACATGCATCTGGGCAGGGCATGCCTCAGAAAAGGTAGGTGTAGAAAATGTCTGTAGAGGATTACAGATGACTAGATTGTTTCTCTTGGAAGTGTAGAGAACTACTTTTATTCATTGCCCATTAGGTAGCATAGTCCCATGTTCTTGTTACGATTAGAAATAAAACGTCATCTTGTGCCAGACAGGCTGCAGTGCTGGTTGTTCTGGCTAGCAAKAGGAAGGTGAAGTTGTACACGCACATCATGTTCTCTGAAACACAGACAGTGCAGTGGGACAGTGTGAGAGCCAGCCCTGCCTTAACCAGCTGAGATGGAGCCCCTTCTGTCTGTCCCATATGGGGGGAATGAAATGGATGCAGCTCACCTGGGGCCAGCTGTTCCTGGGGCCTTACCATGGCTCTTCCCAGAAATTCAGCATGTCTTTGGCCTTTTCCATTGAAAAGAGCTGCAAGGAAAATGTGCAAATGGCTCAGCACAAAGCAAAAGATTGGGTGTGCTCCCAAATGCAGGGTGTATAAAAGATACTCACGGGTGGGTAGATACTCACTGCTAATCACTTGGTGGAAACTTTTCTTAATTATGCAACACGCAGCCTTAAATAACCTGCTAGAAAAAAAGCAAACACTTCTTCCCTCCTGATGCCACACCTTCTTAAAGAGGGAGAGAAGCGCTGAGAAGTGGCAGAGACAGGCAGCCAAGGTGAAGTGCTGTGGGCTTCCCAGAGCAGCTGAGGGACACAGGCTGGGCCAGCAAGGATTGTGTGCTGGAAAGCCGGGTGTTTGGGACAGAACTGGCTGGTGGCTGGTCACAGAGAAAAGTGCTTGTTTGCAGAGGGGAAGATGAAATGCAGCGGGCAGGCGGGCCAGCTGCTGGCCAAGCAGGCAGGGGGAGGCAAAAAAAAAAAAAAAAAAAAGAGTCTAAAAGAGGAACTGGGAAGGAGAATCTGCCCAC
>NW_026629744.1:0-1530 GCF_030028575.1 Malurus melanocephalus
GGGACAGGGACAGGGACAGGGGACAGGAGCGGGCACCTACTGAGAGATGCAAGTATCGGTACTCGTGGGAGATGCAGCGGGCGAAGCTGGGCACACCCCAATAGGCCACCCCATGGGGGCTCAGCAGGCACCGGCGGCTGGCGGACCCTGCCACGGAAATTTGGGGTTGGGGCCGGCACTGGGGTCACCCTCCGTGTCCCCGATGTCACCCACCGTCCCCCTGATCTGCTCCAGGCTGGGGGGTTTGGGGGGGTTTGACCCCAGTGCCACCTTCTACTCCTGGGGTTTTGGGGTTTCACCCCAAAGCCATCCTCTGCTCCAGGATTTGGGGGTTCCTGACCCCAATGCCATCCTCTGTTCCTGGGATTTGGGGGCCTTTGGCCTCAATGTCACCCTCTGCCCTGGGATTTGGGGGTTCCCGATCCCAATGCCACCCTCTGCTCCAGGATTTGGGGGTTCYYGATCCCAATGCCACCCTCTGCTCCAGGATTTGGGGGTTCCTGACCCCAATACTACCCACAGTCCCTGCCCCGCTCCAGGTGGCTTGACCCCAATGACACCCTCTACTCCAGGATTTGGGAGCGTGCAGTCCCAATGCCACCCTCTGCCCCTGGGGTTTGGGGGTTCCCGATCCTAATGCCACCCTCTGATCCAGGATTTGGGGGCCCCTGACCACAATGTCACCCTCTGTCCCTGAGATTTGGGAGTTTCTGACCCCAATGACACCCTTTGCCTCTGGATTTGGGGAGTTCTCAACCCCAATGCCACCCACGACCCCTTACTCTGGGTCAGAGGGGTTTGGGCCACTTGTCCCTCATGCCCCCCACCCCGGGTTTGGAGGTTCTCCACCCCAACGCCACCCCCCACCCCCAGCCCCCCTCCCAGCCGGGGGCCACCCAGTGTCACCTGTGGCGTTGGGGGGACATTTGTTGTAGATGATCTCCCCCGCAGCCGTTTTCTTCCAGGTCATCATCATCCCGTACTCATCCTTGCACATCTCGTGGTAGGCTGGGGGAGCAAAACGGGGGATCAGCGCCACCCAAAATTCGGGGATTCGGGGTGTCACCGAGCTCTGGGGACACCGGCTGGCACTGTCCCCGTACCTGGGCACTTCTTCTCGTTGCAGGTCTTGACCTCCTCGCCGGTGCCCTCGCAGGGGTAGCCCTGCACTCCGGTGCCCTCGCACATGCGGAAGCGCCGCTGCCAGCCGGTGTCGCAGGTCTTGGAGCACAGGCTCCAGTGGTTCCAAGGACCCCACTTGCTGTCTGCTGTGGGGATGGGGACACTGTGGGACACGCAGGGGACAGCGGCACCCGCGAGGCGTGAGGTGTGAGCCCCGAGATCCCGCGGGGTGGGAGATCCGCGGGGTGGGAGATCCGCGGGGCGGTGATTGAAAGGTCTTTTCGAGCAGATTGGCATCCTGGTGTGGATGCCCGTTGTGGTCAGATGTCCATCCTGCTCAGATGTCCATCCTGGTGCGGATGTGCCCATCCTGATCAGATGTCCATCCTGGTGTGGATGTCCATCCTG
>NW_026629745.1:0-1500 GCF_030028575.1 Malurus melanocephalus
AATTCCCACAATTTCTGAGCAATCCCAAAGTCTCTGTTTTACCCTAATCCACACATTCTCAACCCAATTCCCCTCCTCTGGAATTCCAGACATTTTCCTGGTTCCTGACCATGTCAGTGTGAGGATCTCAGCAACACCGGGGGTTTGAGAGCAGAGGGAGGAGAAAAAAACTCCTCCAAACCCTTCAGCTCCTCACTCGTGAATGAGATATTGAAATGTGTTTCCATGGCAACAATCAAAAAGGGGGGTCCTTTTGAGGGTGGGTTTGAGCAATCCCAAAAGGGGCCTTTAATTGGAATCAACCGCGGCTTTTTAACGGGGATCCAAACTRGAGGGAAATGAGAAAGGAGAAGGCGCCAGAAAAAAGAATGTTGAATAAAAGAATGGGAAAAAAAAACCCCAAAAAAACCCCACATGAAACAAGATTGGGGGAGAAAAGGAAATCAAAAGAATAAATTTACTGTAACTGGKGAGGGATTCATCAGGGTTACACCAAAGCTGATTTCAGTTCTGCTCCCATTGACAGCGGGGAGTTTAATGGGAGTTCAACCTAAAAAATGCCCTCCCTGTCCCCCCTGTCCTGCTGTGGGCCTGAGAAGGGCATTTTGGGGCACTGGGAATGCCCAGGAAGGTGCCAGCCCTAAAAGGATGGGGATTTTCTACCCCTTTCCCACAAATAAAAGTGAATTTTCTCCTCGCTCAGCTCCATCCCACGGGGGCTGCACCAAATCCCTGCAGAATCTCCGATCCCAAAGGGCTCAATCCCCACGGGAATCGCAGCTCAAGGAGTCCCGGCTGCAAATCCCCGCGGGGAAGGACAGAATGGGAATCAGGGGAGCATCCCCTGGGCTCCAGAAAATTCAGGAAAAGCCTCCATGGCTTTGAGGATCAGCTTTGCTCCAGCTCCCAGCGTGACTCTGCAGCAGCCACCGGCTCCTTTCATTTTCTCTCTTATTTTCTGCTCATTTCCATCATTTTCTGAGCAAAGCAGAAGCCAGGATGGATTTCGGTACCTGCACTCCGCGACTGAACATTTCCCCGTGCCACGGGACGCTGATTTCATTTGGATTTCTAATTTATTTCACAACGCCGCGGAATAATTAGAATTATTAAAGCCAAACTGTTCCCCGCCGCCTGTTTCCATTAGGCAAAGCAGCTCAGGCTGTCAGGGCTGTGGCGAGGGAGGGGGTTTGGGTTTTTACCACCTCCCATTCCTTTGTCCTCCGTGACCTTTCCTTTTTCTTTGCTAAAATTAACTCCGGTGCAGAAAACAGAAGGGGAAATTCGGCCTTTTCTCCCAGCACAGTGAATATTCCTGGTTATTCCTTCCAGGAGGATGTGGGCTGCCCTTTCCCAGCTCAATCCTCGTTTTTTCTCCCCCTGGCACGGGAATATTTCCGTGTTGGYTGTGCCCGTGCTGGATAAAAACAGGATGGAAGCACAAATCCTGTTCCTGTTGAGGGCAGAGAAGGATGGGGTGGTTCCCAATCAATCCTTGGA
>NW_026629746.1:0-1481 GCF_030028575.1 Malurus melanocephalus
CACCCCCTCTGACCCCTCCGTCCCTCCCGCAGGTGGTCCCGGGCTACGGGCACGCGGTGCTGCGCAAGACGGACCCGCGCTACACGTGCCAGCGCGAGTTCGCGCTCAAGCACCTGCCCAAGGACCCGCTCTTCAAGCTGGTGGCACAGCTCTACAAGATTGTCCCCAACGTCCTGCTGGAGCAGGGCAAGGCCAAGAACCCCTGGCCCAACGTGGACGCGCACAGCGGGGTCCTGCTGCAGGTGGGACCCGGTCTTGTGTCACTGTGTCACTGTGTCATTGTGTGTCACTGTGACCGTGTGTCACTGTGTCCGTGTGTCACTGTGTCCCTGTCCTTGTGTCCCCACTGTTCCTGTGTCCCAGCTGTGTCCCTGTGTCACTGTGTCCCTGTCCCAGCTGTGTCACTGTGACCGTGTGTCACTGTGTCCACGTGTCCCTGTGTCCCTGTCCCAGCTGTGTCACTGTGTCCCAGCTGTCCCTGTCCCAGCTGTGTCCGTGTGTCACTGTGTCACTGTGTCCCTGTCCCAGCTGTGTCACTCTGTCCCAGCTGTCCCTGTACCAGCTGTGTCCCTGTCCCTGTGTCCTTGTCACTGTGTCCCAGCTGTGTCCCAGCTGTGTCCCTCTCCCAGTTGTGTCTCCTGCTCTGTCCCTGTCCCTGTCCTGGCTGTGTTCCTCTCCCACTTGTGTCCCTGTCCCAGCTGTGTCCCCTGTCCTGGCTGCGTCCCTGTCCTGGCCATGTCACTCTCCCTGTCCTGTCCATCCCTTTCCCTGTTAGTCCGTCCTTCTCCCTGTCCGTGTGTCCCCTTCCATGCCCAATGTCCCTCTCCCTGTCCTGTCCCTGTCCCCATCCCTGTGCCATCTGTCCCTGTCCCCATCCCTGTCCCTGTCCCCATCCCTGTCCCTGTCTCCTCTAACCCCTGTCCCTCTGTCCTGCAGTACTACGGTATGAAGGAGATGAATTACTACACGGTGCTGTTCGGGGTGTCCCTGTCCTGTCCCCATTTGTGTCCTGTCCCTGTCTGCCTGTCCCTGTCCCCTCTAACCCCTGTCCCTCTGTCCCTGTCTCCGTCTGTCTGTCCCTGTCCCCTCTGTCCCTGTCCCCTCTCTAACCCCTGTCCCTCTGTCCCGCAGTACTACGGCATGAAGGAGATGAATTACTACACGGTGCTGTTCGGGGTGTCCCTGTCCTGTCCCTGTCTGTCCCTGTCTGTCTGTCCCTGTCCCCTCTAACCCCTGTTCCCTCTGTCCCTGTCCCCTGTCTGTCTGTCCCTGTCCCCTCTAACCCCTGTCCCTCTGTCCTGCAGTACTACGGCATGAAGGAGATGAATTACTACACGGTGCTGTTCGGGGTGTCGCGGGCGCTGGGGGTGCTGTCGCAGCTCATCTGGAGCCGAGCTCTGGGGTTCCCCCTGGAGCGCCCCAAATCCATGAGCACCAAGGGGCTGATGCAGCTCGTGGGCTACAAATCGGGATAAAGAAGG
>NW_026629747.1:0-1478 GCF_030028575.1 Malurus melanocephalus
AAAATCCCCCAAATCCCCACCTGCTCGAAGGGGCTGAGGTCCTGCACCCCTTTGGCCCCCACGAACACCCAACTGTCCCTGAACCCCAAATCTTTGGCCACGGCGCTGCCCAACTCCCCAAAGAGCCGCCGGGACTCCTCTGTCAGTCTAAAAAACATTAAAAAATGGTAAAAATATTGTTAGAAATGAGCAAAAAACAAACAAAAAAAAAATTAGCACAAAGATCGCCAAAAAATCAGCACCAAAAAATCACCCAAAGACTCCTCCGTCAGCCTGGGGAATAGAAAAAAAATTGTAAAAAAAATTATTAAAAAGTATCAGAAAAATCATCACGAAATCATCAGAAAACCATCAGAAAAAAAAAATCACAAAAATCACAAAAAAAATCATCCCAAAATCACAAAAAATCATCACAATAGTCACCCCAAAATCACGAAAAAATATTAAAAATTAGCAAAAGAATCACCAAAAAATCGTCCCAAAAATCACAAAAAAATAATTCAAAAAGTCATCAGAAAATCAACACAAAATTACCCTAAAATCATAAAAAAAATCATCCCAAAATAACAAAAAAATCATCCTCAAAATCACCTCGAGAACCCCAAAAATCACCCCAACAATCAGAAAAAACATCCCAAAAATCACCAAAAAATCGCAAAAAAATCATCACAAAAATCACCTCGAGAACCCCCAAAAATCATCCCAAAACCATGCCAAAAATCACAAAAAATCATTCCAAAAATCACCTCAAGAACCCAAAAAATCACTCAAAAAAGCACTCCAAAATCACAAAAAATCATCAGAGTAGTCACCCCAAATATCACAAATAAAATATTAAAAATTATCAGAGAAATCACCAAAAAAACAATTTAAAATTATTCCAAAAATCACAAAAAACATCACAAAAACCACCAAAAACGAACCAAAAAATCATCACAAAAATCACAAAATCATCACAAAATCAGCAAAAAATTCACAAAAATCAGCAAAAACTCACCAAAAAATCATCGCAAAAATCACCAAAAAATTGCCAAAAAATCATCAGAAAAATCACAAAAAAATCATGGCAAAAATCACCAAAAAAATAATCACGCCAAAAATCACGCCAAGGGATCCCAAAAAACCACCAAGAACCCCAAAAATATCTCAGGAACCCCAAAAATGCCTGAATTTCTCCCAATTTTCTCACTTTGTGGCGGGGTCATCATAGGAGGGACCCCAAAAACACCCCTGGAAACCCCAAAAATCACCATTTTTTACCCCAAAATCCCCCCCAAGGAGCCCAAAAAACACCAAAAACCCCCAAAATCTTCCAAAAAATCCCCAAAATGCCCAAATTTCCCCCAAATTTCTCACTTTGTGGCGGGGTCGTCGTAGGAGGCCACGAGCACCAGAGTCCCCTCGTGGAGCGGCCGAAGGAACCGGAGCAAATCCTCAACATCTGAAAAAATGGGAAAAATGGGGAAAATGGGGAAAAT
>NW_026629748.1:0-1422 GCF_030028575.1 Malurus melanocephalus
GGATAAGAAATGGGAAAAATCTCCTGGGTTTGTAAAAAAAAATGGGGAAAATATCCTGGGTTTGTAGAAAAAAAATGGGGAAAAATCTCCTGGGTTTGTAAAAAAAAATGGGAAAAATATCCTGGGTTTGTAGAAAAAAAATGGGGAAAAATCTCCTGGGTTTGTAAAAAAAATGGGAAAAAATCTCACGGGTTTGAAGAAAAAAAATGGGAAAAATGTCATGGGTTTGTAGAAAAAATGGGAAAAAAATCTCCTGGGTTTGTTAAAAAAAATATGGGAAAAATCTCCTGGGGGTGTAAAATGTCATAAATTTAATGAAAATACCCCGGGGGTGGCGGTGGCTGGGAGGAGTCGTGCTGGTTGAGGGGCAAAGCAGGAGGTTCCTTCTGAAAAATGGGAATTTTGCCAAAAAAATTGAGGGAAAAAGTAAATTTGGCGGCTGAAGGGTGGCAGGGAATCAGTTGGTGTGGTCAGTGATGGGAGAGAGGAAGGACTGAGGAGGCTTGGAGTGAAAAATAGGTTAAAAAATAAAAATAAAATTAAAATGTGATGAGTGAGAGGGATGGATGGATGGATGGATGGATGGATGGATGGATGGATGGATGGATGGATGGATGGATGGAATACTTCAGTAATTTTAACTCTTTTAATGAAAAATAATTTGAATTCTTCTTATTATACTTATTTATATATAAGAACTTATTTATATATAGGAATACTTAAGTAATTTTAACTATTTTAATGAAAAAGAATTTGACTTTTTCTCCAAAAGCAGAATTTTCTGGGTGTTTTTGTCAGCCCGGGAGGGACCGGCCCCGTGCGGGTGTGACAGCCCCGCTCACCCCGCAACTGTCGGGGCTGCCCCTCCCAGATAAGGAATTGGGGCCGCTTCTGGGAAAACGGAGCCGGTTCTGGGAAATGCCCCGGAGTTCTCCAGCGGGGAGGGACACCCGGGACTCGGCCGGGAGAGAGGGACTGATCCTAAAAGGGAAAAACCGAGCCCAGCCCCGCTCAGAGCCCGCTCAGAGCCCGGCAGGGTCAGTGCGGCCGGAGCGCGGCCGGACAGCTCGGCTGAGCACAGGGACGGGCACGGGGATGGGTCCGGATGGGCAGGGACGGGGTTTGGGGGGGATTTTGGGAAGGGATTCCTGCCTGGGAGGGTGGGAAGGGGCTGGGATGGAATTCCCAGAGGAGCTGTGGATCCCTGGGAGGGTCCCAGGCCAGGCTGGAGCACCCTGGGACAGGGGAGGTGACCCTGGGGTGGCCCTGGGTGGGTTTAAATCCCTTTGAACCCAAACCACCCACAATCCATTAAACCCTGCCTTTCTCCAGCTCTCGGAGCTCCTTTCAACTCTTTAATATCCAATTTCAGTTCCTCTTCCGCCACTTTTCCTTCTGCAAACTCCTCCTTCCCTACAGCCG
>NW_026629749.1:0-1480 GCF_030028575.1 Malurus melanocephalus
GGTTTGATCGGGGCAGGATCAGCCTTTGAACCCGGTTTAAGCTGGAGTGGAGCGGTTTAAGCTGGAGTGGAGCGGGATCTCCAGGCCCCTCTGGAGCCGGT
The DNA here is from genome assembly GCF_030028575.1 of Malurus melanocephalus. NCBI lineage: Eukaryota > Metazoa > Chordata > Aves > Passeriformes > Maluridae > Malurus > Malurus melanocephalus. The sequence goes on from NW_026629749.1 coordinate 102, forward strand.
TTTAGATTGAACGGGCAGAACCCATTGGGAGGTGATGTTAGGTCGGAGTTGGGATGGATTCCCCTTGGATCTGGTTCTCAGTTCAGTTACTGGTGCTGGGAGCTGCTCCCTCCCTTTCCCAGTCTCGTTCCAGTTCAGTTTTGGGCCCGTCCCGGGAGTTTTTCTGCATTTGGGGCCAAATCCTCCCAGGTTTGAAATGCCCTCTTTACCCAAAATKGGCATTTCTCAGTGCCTGGATTTTTTGGGATTCACCTGAGGCCCTGCAGCCCAAATGTTCCTGTTCTTCCCTYGCTGTTTTCCTGCTCCCCCTCTTCCCTGCCATTTTTGGGGCAAAATCCTGGATTTTTTTTTTCCCTCTGGCACTTTACGGGGCCGGGAGGAGCCACTTCCCCCCSGCAGCCCCGGAGCACCCCGAGTCGGGGATATTTATTTTCCCCCTTTTTATTTCCAGCCGACCCCTCTCCCTCACGTTCCCTGGATTTTGGTGGATTTGGGAATTTCCTGTTGGTGTTACAGAGCTCGTTCGGGATATTTTTGGCTAAAACGAGAAATAAATGGAGATTTAGTTTTATGAAACGTCAATAAAGAGTTAAGAAGTTGTTTCAAAGGCTCCTGTGTTATTGGATYTTGGGAAGAGCCATTTCCAGGATGAGTTTGGGGTGAATTACCCCAAGAACAGGATTGGGGTCACCCTGACATCACCAAAGCCAAGTGTAGGTCCARTCCCAGCTCCTTAATCCTTGTTAATTAATTAATTAGGGAAGATTTGGAGCTGCGTGTCCAGGTCCCAACTCACCCTTTTGGAAAAGCATCCAGCAGCCAGGAAAAGGCACCAAAAAACCACCCAGATTGGTAAAAAACCGCACTTTGGGCCAAATTGGAGCTGCCACGTGGGAATCTCCTTACTCATGGATGTTCCAAAAATCCCCAAAGTTTGGGGACAATCGTCATGTCTTACATTTACCTATTTTGGGGTGGTTTGTTTTTGAATTTCGGGTTTTTGCAGCATGGGGGAAGGATGAGGAATGTCCCCCATTCCCACACCAGTGACATCAGTGACATTTTCCGAGGTTTTGGCCCCACAATCCCGGTTCAATCCCAGCCCAGCAGGTGACACACGACTCTCCCAGCTCCATAAAAYGCCATTTATTGGTAWTTTTTGGAATCCAAAGGTGGCTCCRGGCTCAGCGGGTGCCGATGGTCACCTGCCACACCCGCACCAGGTTGTCGGTGTATCCGGCAAAGAGGGTCTGAGGACAAGGACAGAGTCACTGCGAGGTCACCCGGGTGTCCCCAGCCCTGCTGACCCCAGCCCTGGGTGACCCCAGCCCTGCTGACCCCAGCCCCGGGTGTCCCCAGCCCCTGCTGACCCCAGCCCC
>NW_026629750.1:0-1536 GCF_030028575.1 Malurus melanocephalus
ACCCCAGGGACACCCCATGTAACTTTCACAGCTGTAGGACCCCCGGGTGACACCCCTGGGGACATCCCACATACCTGTCACAGCTGTGAGACCCCCAGGGACACCCTGAGGGACACCCTACCTACCTGTCACACCTCTGGGACACCTTGAGGGACACCCCACATACCTGTGACAGCTGTGGGATCCCTGGGGACACTCCTGGGGACACCCCCAGGGACACCCCGCATACCTGTGACACCTTTGGGACACTACCAGGGACACCCTACACACCTGTGACACCCCGGGTGACACTCCTGGGGACATTGCCAGGGACACCCTACACACTGTGACACACATGAGACCCCCGGGGACACTCCTGGGGACACCCTGAGGGACACCCCGCATATCTGTGACGCCTCTGGGACACTTCCAGGGGCACCCTACACACCTGTGACACCTCTGGGACCCGCGGGGACATTCCTGGTGACACCCTGAGGGACATCCCGCATATCTGTGACACCTCTGGGACACTCCCAGGGACACCCTACACACCTGTGACACCTTTGGGACACTCCCAGGGACACCCTACACACCTGTGACATCTGTGGGACCCCCGGGGACATTCCTGGGGACACCCTGAGGGACACCCTACACACCTGTGACACCTCTGGGACCCCCGGGGATACTTCTGGGGACACCCTGAGGGACACCCTACACACCTGTGACATCTGTGGGACCCCCGGGTGACACCCCTGTCCTCCCCCACCTCCACGTACCCACCAAACCCCTCTCCTTCCGTCTCTCCCATCCCCCCCGGTGTCCCCCGGTCCCCACGGCGCTGTCCCCACCCTGGGACGGTCCCCCCGTGTCCCCGCAGGTGACAGAGGCGTTTCCAGCGCGTTTTGCCGTTTATTTCCACACTCACTACAGCTGCTACCTACGCCAGGGAACGCACGCACACGGGCACGGGCAGAAAGAATAAATTAAAACAAACCGTCATAAAAAAAAAAAAAAAAAAAAAATTAAAAACCAAACGATGAACCAACGGAGAGACGGAGAGAATGAGGGAAGGATGAAAAGGTGGGGAAATGATAATAAAAATGAAGGAATGGTGGGAACATTGAGCTTCTGGCAGGACGTGTCGCTTGGATCTGGCGGACTCCAGCGCCGGGGAGGACGCGCGGTCCCGGGGCCGCCCTGGCAGCCTCCTCTTCCTCCCCGGCCCGGCGGCGGGAGCTCGCCCAGAAGCCCCTCCGAGGGACGCCCCGGTTCTGCGGGGGGCCCGAGGAAAGGCGGCGGGCTCAGGGCGGCGGCGGCTCGGGCCACGGCCCTACAGTCCGGTGGGTGCCGCCGCCTGTGTCCCCCCTTGCTGCGCCGGGCTCCTCTCCATGGTGGCAGCACCTGGAGCCTGTCCCTGCTTTAGTCGTTGGAGGTGACATCGATGTCTTCTCCGCTCGACTGCTTGGTGGCGAGGCGCCATCGGTTGATGTGGTGCGAGCCTTTCTTCTTCTGGTCCGAGTCGGGGCCCTCCTCCTCCAGCTTCTGCCGTTTGTACTT
>NW_026629751.1:0-1466 GCF_030028575.1 Malurus melanocephalus
CCACCCTGGTGACCCTGGTGACCCACTGACCTGTCGCGGGGCTCGCCCACCATGTCCAGCGATTGGCTCAGGAACTCCTCCAGGTCGAAGCCCAGGCCGTACCCGGCGCCGCTGCCCTTTGGAGTGACCGGGAACACGGGGGGGAGGGGATCCTCCACCTGCAGGGGGAGGGGGATGTGAGGGACGGGGGGACCACCGGGACCACCCCTGGGAACACCGGGAACACGGGGGGGAGGGGATCCTCCACCTGCGGGGGGAGAGGGATGTGAGGACCACCGGGATCGCTGGGACCACCGGGAACACCCCCTGGGACCACCGGGATCGCTGGGACCACCGGGACCACCGGGAACACCCCCTGGGACCACCGGGATCGCTGGGACCACCAGGACCCACCCTGGGACCCCTTGGACCACCGGGACCACCGGGATAACCGGGACCACCCCTGGGACCACCGGGAACACGGGGGGGAGGGGATCCTCCACCTGCGGGGGGAGAGGGGGGCGTGAGGACCACCGGGATCACCCCCTGGGACCACCAGGACCCATCCCAGGACCATTGGGACCACCGGGACCCACCCTGGGACCCCTGGGACCCCCGGGACCACTGGGATCACCGGGACCACCCCTGGGACCACCGGGAACACGGGGGGGAGAGGATCCTCCACCTGCGGGGGTAGGGGTGTGAGGGGCACAGCCCGGGACCACCGGGACCCCCAGGATCACCGGGACCCCTGGGACCACTGGGACCACCCCCCGGGAACACTGGGACCCCCCGGACCACCGGGATCGCTGGGACCACTGGGACCATTGGGACCACCGGGACCAACCCCTGGGACCACCGGGACTGGGACAACCCCACCCCGGGACCACTGAGACCCCTGGGACCACCGGGACCATTGGGACCCCCGGGACCACCCCCCAGGACCCCTGGGAACACTGGGATCGCTGGGACCACCAGGATCCCCGGGACCCCCAGGACTGGGGCAGCTGCACCCCGGGACCACCGGGACCACCGGGATCACCCCTCAGGACCACCGGGGACCACCGGGACCCCCGGGACCCACCCCAGGACCGGGACAACCGCACCCCGGGACCACCGGGACCCCCGGGACTGCCCCCTCAGGACCACCGGGAACATTGGGACCCCTGGGACCACTCCCCGGGACCCCCGGGACCCCCGGGACCTCCCCCAGCCCCTGACCTGTGAGCGGGACAGCTGCTGGGTGACCGTGGCCACATCGCTGTCGGTGGCCGCAGGAGGAGGCTCCGGCCACGGCTCCGGACAGGTCCAGGGCTCGCTGGGGGCGGGGGCGGGGGCCGGTCCCGGGGGTGGTCCCGGTGGTTGTTCCGGGGGTCCCGGGGGTCGCGTTTGCCGCGGAGCAGCAGCCCCGTCCCTCATCCTGGTCCAGCGCTCCAGCAGGTGCCGGTCATCGTCGCTCAGCAGCAGCCCCTGCAGCCCCTCGGCCC
>NW_026629752.1:0-1527 GCF_030028575.1 Malurus melanocephalus
TTCTTCCATCCCATAACCTGAGAGGTTCCTGAGAAAATTCCTGAGGTTTTGGATTAGACCCTCATCCAGAGACTCTGTGGGATCCACTGGAAAAATCCCATCCCAAATCCACCCAAACTGGTGAATGGACTGGGAGGGTTTAAAATACCAGCAAAGGGTTGGTGCCCATTCCCAGTTCATTCCTGATGGCTCCAACCATTTCCTTCCATCCCACACCAAATTCCCAAGTGAATTCCTGAGCAGTTGATCCCATTATCCCTGATTTTCAGGTGGGAATGGCTGAGGGGCATGGCATCACAGAGAAGTGGGACCAGTGCTAAACCCTCATCCACAGACTCTGTGTGATCCACTGGAAAAATCCCATCCCAAATCCACCCCCGGAATGGGTGCGCGGACTGGGAGGGTCTAAAATCCCAGCAAAGGATTGGTGCCCATTCCCAGTTCATTCCCAGCTCATTCCCAGTTCATTCCTGATGACTCCGACCATTTCCTTCCATCCCACACCAAGTTCCCAAGTGAATTCCTGAGCAGTTGATCCCATTATCCCTGAATTCAGGTGGGAATGACTGAGGGGCACGGGATCACAGAGAGCTGGGAACTGGGACCAGTGCCAGACCCTCATCCAGAGACTCTGTAGGATCCACTGGAAAAATCCCATCCCAAATCCACCCCTGGAATGGGTGCATGGACTGGGAGGGCCTAAAATCCCAGCAAAGGGTTGGTGCCCATTCCCAATTCATTCCCGGTTCATTCCCAGCTCATTCCCAAAGGCTCCAGCCGCTTCCTTCCATCCCACACGCAGCTCCTGAGGAGCTGATCCCATTGTCCCCAGTTTCAGGAGGGAATGGCTAAGGGTCACGGGATCACAGAAAACTGGGAACAGTGCTAAACCCTCATCCAGACTCTGCAGGAGCTGCTGGAAAAATCCCATCCCAAATCCACCCCTGGAATGGGTGCGCGGACTGGGAGGGTCTAAAACACCAGCAAAGGATTGGTGCCCATTCCCAGCTCATTCCCAGTTCATTCCCAGCTCATTCCCGGTTCATTCCTGATGACTCCGACCATTTCCTTCCATCTCACACCAAGTTCCCAAGTGAATTCCTGAGCAGTTGATCCCATTATCCCTGATTTCCAGATGGGAATGGGTGAGGGATCACAGAGAGCTGGGACCAGTGCCAGACCCTCATACAGGGACTCTGAAAAATCCCATCCCACATCCATCCCTGGAATGGGTGCATGGACTGGGGGGGGGGGGTCTAAAATCCCAGCAAAGGATTGGTGTCCATTCCCAGCTCGTTCCCAGTGGCTCCAGCTGTTTCCTTCCATCCCACACGCAGCTCCTGAGGAGCTGATCCCATTATCCCTGATTTCAGATGGGAATGGCTGAGGGACACGGGTCGCTCTCATCCCAAAAAAAGCCGGGAATCATCCGGGAGCCGGGAATGATCCCACCCCACATCCCTGACCCTCGGGAATGTCACCGCGTCCTTCTCCCCCATGCTCCTCCACGCGCGCGCGGAGGCGAGC
>NW_026629753.1:0-1469 GCF_030028575.1 Malurus melanocephalus
TTATTATTGCTATTATTGCTATTATTGCTATTATTGTTATTTTAACACTGAAGAAATACACAGTGAACAAACTCCTCCAGGAAGGCAAACTATTAATTATGAATGTATTTAAAATTATAGAAAATAGAAATACCGAGCTTCAGACCTGTTTTGGGTTGGGGTATTTCTTGGTTTTTTTTTTTTTTTTTTTTTTAATAGTGCTTTAGAATCTACTATTTAATAAGAGCATTCAGTTGGCTGGCAGTTATGTTTTATATTTTAAACTCTAAGATGAGGAAATAAACTTTTTTATAGTTCATAAAATAAAAATATTTTAGGAGTATTCTTGAGCACCTTGTATTGTAATAAACAATGAAAATTCGTATCTTAATTAGCAGAGCAGTATTTTCACAAATTAGAATTAGTTTGCCAACAGGTACTCAGAATAATATGAACACCTGTTGCGCTTATTGAAAATTTAAATTGTGATTTTTTTTTCCTGGTTGGCAAAACCAGAAAAAATAATATTTAATAATTTATTTTTTTTTTATAGAGAGCTTGATTTTTTTTTTGTAACCCACACACAGCTGTGTCTTGGCTTCCAGTGCCATCTAGTGGGATGTCATTTTATTTCTCTGGGAGATGAGGYTCCAGTAAAAACATTCCATTGATTCCTTTCTGTGCAGTGCTGCCTCCTTCAGAAATGATCCATTTTCAGATATTTGTCCTCATTCCTGCCACTGACAGAGCACACAAACTGCAAGTTGAAACACAGAACAAAAAAGTATAGAACTTTATGTTTCCAAGTAGGCTGATGGACAAAAATTTGTCTTTTCCCTTAGTAAAGACTTTTGAGAAAGAGGGCAAATGTTTTAATCTTTTAATCTTTAATCTTTCAAACAGTGCCTCCCGAGGGACAGAGTTCCCAGGAYATAATAARWGTTGAGGCATAAATAAAAATCAGATTGGTCTCTCTCAGGTGATCRTATTAGTTGAACAGAATCTCATACAATTGTAAAAGTCATAGTAAAGATGTCTTTATTCCAAAATAATAATAATATAATATAATAATAACAATAATAATAATAATAATAATGTGTTAGGCAGACTGCTACAAAACATCTACACAAGACTTTGGTAAGAAATGTTCATGGTAGCTTTTTCATATTTCCACAGCAAACAGAAACAACAAAGGAAATCTAAAAATGCCATCAAACAAAACTTTAACTTGTATGCCACACACAGTCCTACTGTACATTTGTTAAGCCCCTAACTTTTCCTTTTCATTATGTGTAAAGATTCTATAGTTTGCATATTAGAAAAGAAAAAAAAAAAAMMCATATGCACAACGCTAAGGTCTGATAGTTGAGGTCTACAAAACTGGTATGACATCTGTGCTTTCAGTTCAGCAGGATATTCAGGACATCAGAACAAGAACAGTTCTCATTTTTATCGACTGATAATCAGTGCCTATTACACTACTAAGAAAG
>NW_026629754.1:0-1527 GCF_030028575.1 Malurus melanocephalus
CCTCAGGAGTCTATTCTGGGTCATTATTCCCTCACGAATCACCATCCCAGAGCATTATTCCCTCAGGAATGCCCATCCTGGAGCATTATTCCCTCCTGGGCCCTCCAAAAGTCCTCACCCAGCTCCAGACCCAGCTCTGGGGGCATTGATCCCCTGGGAATCCCCATCTCCAGGGTGTTATTCCCTCAGGAATCCCCATCCCAGGGCATTATTCCCTCAGGAATCCCCATTTTTCCCTCAGGATCCCCATTATTCCCTCAGGAATCTCCAGTTCCGGGGCATATTCCCTCAGCGATCGCCATCCCGGGGCATTTTTTCCTCAGGAATTCCTGTTTTTCCCTCAGGAATCTCCATCCAGAGAATTTTTCCCTCAGGAATCCCCATTCCGGGGTGTTTTCCCCTCAGGAATCCCCGTTATTCCCTCAGAAGACTCCAGTCCCAGGGCATTATTCCCTCAGGAATCATCATTCCATGGCATTATTCCCTCCTGTGCCCTCCAAAAGGCCTCAGCCAGCTCCAGGATCGGCTCTGTGGGCACTAATCCCTCGGGAATCTTCATCCTGGGGCATTTTTCCCACAGGAATCCACATCCTGGGGCGTTATTCCCTTAGGAATCCCCAATCCCGGGGCATTTTTCCCTCAGGAATCCCCTTTATTCACTCAAGAATTGCCATCCTGGGTATTATTCCCTCCTGCACCCTCCAAAAAGCCTCACCCAGCTCCAAGCTCAGCTCTGGGGACACTGGTCCCTTGGGAATCCTTGTCCCAGGGCATTATTTTCTCAGGAATCCCCATTTTTTTCCTCTGGAATCCCCATTATTCCCTCAGGAATTGCCCTCCAGTGGCATTTTTCCCATCAGGATTTCCTGTTTTTCCTTCAGGAATCCCCAATCCCAGGGCCTTTTTCTCTCAGGAACGTCTATCCTGGGACATTTTTCCCTCAGGAATCCCCAATCCCTGGGCATTTTTCTGGAATTCCTCTTTTTCCCTCAAGAATCCCCAATCTCGGGGCCTTTTTCTCTCAGGAATGTCCATCCTGGGACATTTTTCCCTCAGGAATCCTGGGGCGTTTTTCCCTCAGGAATCCCAAATCCCTGGGCGTTTTTCCCTCAGGAATCCCCAAACCCTGGGCATTTTTCCCTCAAGTGCAGATGTATGTAAACTGCAAATTTGTGGGGGTTTTTCTTCTTTTTTTATCAACTCCTTCCACACTTTTTGTGATACCTTTCGTGATTTTTTTTTGAGTTAGAAAACTCACTCCCTTTTTTTTTTTCCTTCAAGGGAAATAACTTTGGATCATGAGGTTACGAAACCCAGCGGTTTTTTCCCTTCCCACAAAGATTCAGTTTTAAGGAATAGCCTCGATGCTGCATGAAAAGGAGATGAAAGCTTTTCCTCTACTTTGTGCAGAAGGCAGGGAACATCCCCTAAGGACCTGATGGAATTTTGACATCAAATCCGTGAAAATAGAGATGTTTGCCCTCAGTCCTAGGTGTGGATACCAGCAATCCCCTTGGCACACCTGTA
>NW_026629755.1:0-1475 GCF_030028575.1 Malurus melanocephalus
TTCCCCCCTCACCGCTCAGCTCTCCCCTCACACATTCCCCCTCCCCGGTTCCTGACCCTGCGCGGGCGCTCCGATYCCCGCCAGCGTTGTCTGCAGCTCGGGGTGAGCCCATCCCGCGTAGGGCGAGCGCTCCCCGGCTCGGGGGTCCCTGAGGGGCTCCCCCCCCGTTCCCGCCGCCGCCGCCGCCTCCGCGCGCTCCGCCGCCATCTTGGCCCCGCCGCGCGCCGCCGCGGCCGTAGCCAATCAGCGAGCGCGGAGCCGCCGCGCGCGAGGTGACGTCACGGGAAAAGGGGCGGAGCTTGCGCGGCGCTCGGGAGGTTGTGACGTCACTGTGCAGTGATGTAAGCGCCGCTGTAGTGACGTAATCGATGTGGCAGTGACGCCGCTATGCAGTGACGTAAGCGCTATTGTAGTGACGTCACGGTGTAGTGATGTAAGCGCTATTGTAGTGACGCCACGGTGTAGTGACGTAATCGATGTGGTAGTGCCGTCATTGTGTAGTGACGTAAGCGCTGTTGTAGTGCCGTCACTGTGTAGTGACATAAATGATGTTGTGACGTCACTGTGTAGTGACGTAAGCGCTCTTGTAGAGACGCTACGGTGTAGTGACGTAATCGATATGGCAGTGACGTCACCGTGTAGTGACGTAAGCGCTGTTGTAGTGACGTAATCGATCTGGTAGTGACGTCACTGTATAGTGACATAAGCGCGGTTGTAGTGACGCCACGGTGTAGTGACGTAATCGATGTGGCAGTGACGCCGCTATGCAGTGACGTAAGCGCTATTGTAGTGACGCCACAGTGTAGTGACGTAAATGATGTTGTAGTGACGTCACTGTGCAGTGATGTAAGCGCTGTTGTAGTGACGCCACGGCTTCTACCCCGCCGTGCATTCGCTCGCAGCCCTCAAGCCACGCCCACTCATTATCATAGGCCCTCGCGCCATAACGCTGCTTTATACCCTTATTTACATATCCCCGCCCACTCCGTGTTCACATATTCCTTTTTATTTGAGTGGCACTTCCATAATTTAGCGCTTATTTGCATACAAGGATTTCACCTGATTTGCATGACCCCGCCCAACGCCCCCCCCGCGCGTGAGCCACATCTAATTTGCATAACCGCACCCACGAGCTCGGCGGAAGTCCCGCCCTTCCTCTTGGCCCCGCCTCCAAACGCGTCCATTCATCCCGGGAGCCCCGCCCTTTTATGGGCGTGTCCTATTCCAAGCCACGCCCACCAGCGGGTCCCACAACAGCCCCGCCCCTTTTGTGGGCGTGGTCTCCCGTGTTCCCGCCTTATTTCCTGGAAGTGACGTCACCGCCGCTGCTCGCACCCGGAAGTGCCGCCGCAGGTGAGCGCGCGCTCCGCGCGGTGGGGGCGGGGCCGGGGGGTCCGGGGGGGTCCTGAACCCCCATTGTGTCCCCTCCCCCACCTTTGGGGGTCCCTTCCCCTCCCCCACCCTCGGGGGTCCCT
>NW_026629756.1:0-1430 GCF_030028575.1 Malurus melanocephalus
CAAATTCCTTCCAGGACCCCCCAAATCCCCCCGGGATACCCCGATTTTTCCCAATTTTCAAAAAAAACCCCAAAAATCCCAAAAAAAGCCCCAAATTCGCGCTCTTTTACCGCCTTCTCCGCCGTCTCCCTCAGGAATCGCTTCACTCTGGCGCGCGGCACCGGCGCRGGTCCGGGGAACGGATCCGTTCTCTGCGGGGAAAGCGGGAATGAGCTCGGGATTCCCGAATTCCCCACAAATTCCCAAAATTTTCCATGGAATCCCCAAAAATTTGGGATTTTGGGGGGATTTTTGCGGGTTTTCCTCACCCCGGACACGCCGCCGCTGCCGTCGCCCGCCATCGCCGCCATGTGGGGAAACCACGCCCACTTCCGCGAGAGGAACCAATCAGAGCGAAGGGCGGGCAAAGCGCGGCCAATCAGAGCGAAGCGGCGCGGAAAAGGGTGAGGGTTCAGGCGCCATCTTTGTGAAGGGCAAAACGCGTATCGAGTAAAACGTGTCCGCCATGTTGGTTGTGGGCAACGCCATCTTGGTTTTGGGCAGTAAGAGCGGGAGTTTCTCTGGCGCCATCTTGGTAATGGGCAGCGCCATCTTGGATTTGGGCAGTAAAGAGCGGGAATTTCTCTGGCGCCATCTTTGTTAAGGGCAAATTAAGCGGAAGTTGCTTCACCGCCATCTTTGTTGAGGGCAAATCGTAGCACGGCACTTCCGGGTTTCTTTTCCCAATTTTTGGGATCCCAAATTCCCGTTTTTTTTCCCCAAAAGTCGATTTCCTTTTCCCTCAAATTTCCCTCCAAAATGACACTTTTTTGTCCAAAAATCTGACGCTTCTTTCCTCAAAATGTTTTTCCCCGAAAATTCAAAATTTTTTCCCCAAAAAATCCGTTTATTCCCAAAAAATCCTCAAATTTCCCTCCAAAAATCCCAAAATTTATTTATTCCCCAAAAATTTCACTTTTACTCCCAAAAAAACCCCAAAATTTTCACTTCTATACTGAAAAATCCCCAAAATTTCACTTTTATTCCCCAAAATCCTTGATTTCCAAAAAAAATCCCAAAATTTCACTTTTATTCCCAAAAAATCTTCAAACTCCCCCAAAAAAATCCCAAAATTTCACTTTTCTTCCCCAAAAAATCCCAAAATTTCACTTTTAACCCCCAAAAACCCTCAAATCCCAACCCCTTTCCCCCCCCCAAAAAAAACCCCACAAATCCTTTGTTCCAAAAATTCCGTTTTTATTCCCAAAATCCCCAAAATTTGGGAATTTTTCCCATTTTTTCCTCATTTTTTCTTGGAGACGCCGACGGTTCGGCCGCGACGCCCGGTGGTCTTGGTGTGCTGACCCCGCACCCTGAGCCTGAAAATCACAAAAAACGGGAATTTCAACCCAAAATTCACTGGGATTGGGAAAATTGGGATTTGGGGGAAA
>NW_026629757.1:0-1423 GCF_030028575.1 Malurus melanocephalus
TTGACCCTATCACTCCTCTTCCCTCTGGGACGGGGGAAGTAAGATGGTGAAYAGCCAGCAGGGTGAGATAAAGTAGTTTTATTATAGCTAAGATACAAAATATAAGCAAAGACTTGCACATGCTAAAGCTAAAGGCAAAGAAAGAAATCAGTCTCTACTTCCCATTAGCAGTGTTGTTCGGGCACTTCCCGGGAAGCAGGGCTTCAGCACACGTAGTGGTTGCTCCGGAAGGCAAACATTGAAAACTCATGAATGGCCCCCCCCCCTTCCTTCTCTCTCTCCTCGCTTATATATCTGAGCTGATGTCATATGGTGTGGAATATCCCTTTGGTTGTTTTGTTTCAGCTGGCCTAGTGCTGTCCCCACCCAGGATCTTACACACACCCATCCCTGTGAGGGGGAAGGAATGTCAGAGGGACAGCGCTGCTTGGCGATAGCCAAAATGCTGCTCTGTTCTCAGCTCCCGTCCAGCACTCATGCAAAGCACAGCATTGGAAGGGCTTGAGCTTTACCTCTGTCAGACCCAATACAATCTCCACCCCTTATTCCATACCATTTACGTCATACTCAGATTCCACAGAATCTATATGTATCTCTTCCAATTCTTCAATTTTCTGTATTTCTCATTACTAGAATCCTTTCTTATCCACACATAGAGCTCAAACTACATCCCTAAACCATTAATTCCCTTCTCAAAAACTTCTTCTGCGGTATTGCCCCACACAATGATATCATCAATGTGCTGTAGGTGTTCTGGAGCTCCACCCTGTTCCAGAACAGTTTGGATTAGGTCACGGAAAATCATGGGGCTGTGTTTCCACCCCTGGGGCAGTCGGTTCCAGGTGTATTGGACKCCCCTCCAAGTGAAAGCAAATTGTGACCTGCACTGTGCTGCTAGAGGRACTGAGAAAAATGCATTGGCGACATCAATTGTGGCATAACACTTGGCTTCTTTTGACCCCAGCTCATATTGGAGGTCCAACATGTCTGGTACTGCAGCACTTAGGGGTGGTGTGACTTCATTCAGGGCCCGATAGTCCACTGTCAGCCTCCATTCCCCATTTGGCTTCCGCACTGGCAACATTGGGCTGTTGAAGGGCGAGTGGCTCCTACCCCTTGGCTCTCCAGTTGACGAATGAGTTCATGGATGGGAATCACAGAGTCTCGATTTGTGCGATACTGGYGCCGGTGCACTGTCCTAGTGGCAACTGGTACTTGTTGGTCTYCCACTTGGAGCAACCCTACAATGAAGGGATCCTTGGAGAGGCCAGGCAGGGTGGATAACTGTTTGATCTTCTCTGAGGTCACYGTAGCTACACCAAAAGCCCATCGATACYCTTTTGGATSCTTGAAGTACCCTCTCCTAAGATAGTCARTTCCAAGGATACAAGGGGCCTCTGGGCCTGTCACAATGGGGTGCTTT
>NW_026629758.1:0-1431 GCF_030028575.1 Malurus melanocephalus
TCGGGGTGTCCCCGCTCGGGGGTGGCCGATCCCGCGCTCCCTCCGTGTCCCCCGCAGGTCCTGGTGCTGACGGGTGTCACCCTCCCGGCCGCGCTCTTCAGGTGGGTCCCGTCCCCTGTCCCTCGCCCGGGGCTGGCACCTGGGGGTGGCAGCGGCTCTGCGGGGACATTCACCACCGGTCCTGTCCCTTCCAGCCTCCTGGGCAGCGGATCCGTCCTCGCTGTCACCTCCTGGCAGGGGCGCTGCTGCCACATCCAGGTGAGTGTCACCGGTGCTGCTGCCACATCCAGGTGAGTGTCACCGGGTCCTGGCAACACTGCCACATCCAGGTGAGTGTCACCGGCACTACTGCCACATCCAGGTGAGTGTCACCGGCGCTGCTGCCACATCCAGGTGAGTGTCACCGGGTCCTGGCAACACTGCCACATCCAGGTGAGTGTCACCGGCGCTGCTGCCACATCCAGGTGAGTGTCACCCGCGCTGCTGCCACGTCCAGGTGAGTGTCACCGGCTCTGGACAGTGGCAATGATGTCACACCAGGTGAGTGTCACCGGGTCCTGGCAGCGCTGCCACATCCAGGTGAGTGTCACCGGCTGTCGGCAGTGGCAATGATGTCACATCCAGGTGAGTGTCACCAGCTCTCGGCAGTGGCAATGATGCCACACCAGATGAGTGTCACCGGCTCTGGGCAGTGGCAACGCTGCCATATCCAGGTGAGTGTCACCAGCTTCTGGCAGTGCTAATGCTGCCACACCAGGTGAGTGTCACCGGCTCTCGGCAGTGGCAATGATGCCACACCAGGTTAGTGTCACCGGCTCTCGGCAGTGGCAATGATGCCACACCAGATGAGTGTCACCGGCTCCCAGGACACAGGGCTGGGTCTGTCCCCAGCTAAGCCCGAGGCAAAGCCGGTCCAGCCCTGGGTTTGACCCGCGGGGCGGGGGCAGGAGGCGAGGGATGCCCAAATTGCGGCTCTCGCTCCGGCTCCCGGGAAGGGCCCAGCCTGGGGAGGGCGGTGGGAGCTGCCGGGGCTGTCACCAGCAGAGCTGACGCGGTGCCCYGTCCGCAGCTGCGCCCCGTGTTCCTGCTGGCCCTGGCGGATTTYCTGGGTGCCACCGCGCTGCTGGGCACGGGGACAATCCCGCTGCTGCCCGCCCCGCTGTCCGTGCCCGCCTACACCGCCTGTCCCTACGGGAGGATGCTGACCACGGTGAGGGGAGGAACAGCGGGACTGTCCTGGGGACACTGTCCTGGGGTGTCAGGACACAGAAAAGGGGCTGTCCTGGATCCCCCCTGCCCTGCCGGGGTGGCACAGGGACAGTTCTGCTGGGCGCTGGCTGCTGTCGGGGTGGGGAGCGCGGGCAGGGAGGGGACAGGGGCACAGGAGATGTTGGAGAGCTGGCAGGGTGTTGGGGTGTCGGGGTGCAGGGC
>NW_026629759.1:0-1412 GCF_030028575.1 Malurus melanocephalus
GGGAATTCAGGAAGTCTCATGGTGTAAAGGATACAGAAACTCGTGAGAAAACTGCCGAGGTGCTTGTGTGCCAGGTGGGCCACCCTGTGTGAAGGAATGCTTTCTGAGCAGTGTGGCACTGCTCAGTCAATCTCTGTAAATCAGAGCAATATTTTACAGACCAGCCCAGATCATTCTGCAGGAGTTCTGCTTTCCTGGGTCCCTCGAAGCTGCAGCCAAACACCCTTTCCCAGCGCCGTCCCCAGTGGTCCCTGCATCTCTGGCACTGGGCTGCTGCTCCAGAACCCATGGAAAGTGTCCTGGAGAATCAGGCTCATCCCTGTGATCTGGGTGCAGGAGGAATGTTAAGTCTGCACTTCAGATTGATAGAAAATGACTGTTCTTACCAAAAATATCCTCTCCATGTGGTTTCACAGTGACTTGCTGTGAATGTGTTTTCAATATACAATGAAACAATTATTGGTATTCAATAATTCTGCATGTTTGGCTGTGAAATTTATTACTAACACAGTATCATTAAATAGCCAGACTAAAGAGTTTTTATTAATTTGCGGATGCAGTGAGCTTAGATAAAGATAATGGCAGGAATGGGAAAAGTGCCCAAAACATATGAGGGAAAAATGCCCAAAGAAGATGATCCTGAGCTCCAACTGCATCAATTATTCTCGTGTGTAGGGTGAATTAATTGTAAGGTCATTGTCATTCGCTGACAAGCCTTTTCTGGGTAATGTGCACTCAGAAGAACCCTGATCAATGCAAGTGTTTGGATGTTTTTCAGGTTCCAATTATTTAATGAGTAACTTCTGTGTACAGCAGAATAGAATAAGCTGGATTGCTTACTGTTGTGGGTTGACCCTGGCCGGATGCCAGGTGCCCACTAAATCTCCCTATCAATCCCTTTCCCTCTGGGTCAGGGGAGAAAGTAAGATGGTGAACAGCCAGCCAGGTGAGATAAAGTAGTTTTATTACAGCAAAGATACAAAATATAAGCAAAGACTTGCGCGCACAAAAGCTAAAGGGAAAAAAAAGAAATCAATCTCTACTCCCCATTATCAGCGTTGTTCAGGCACTTGCCAGGAAGCAGGGCTTCAGCATGCGTAGTGGTGGCTCCGGAAGGCAAACATTGAAAACTCATGAATGCCCCCGCTTCCTCCTCTCTCTCCTCGCTTACATATCTGAGCTGACGTCATATGGTGTAGAATATCCCTTTGGTTGTTTTGGGTCAGCTGGCCTGGTCATGTCCCCTCCCAGGATCTTACACACTGCCATCCCTTTGAGGGGGAAGTAATGTCAGAGGGACAGCGCTGCTTGGATATAGCCAAAACACTGCTCTGTTCTCAGCCCCTGTCCAACCACTCATGCAAAGCACAGCACTGGAAGGGTTTGAGCTTTACCTCAGTCAGACGCAACAC
>NW_026629760.1:0-1412 GCF_030028575.1 Malurus melanocephalus
TAAATCCCACCCAATGTCACCCCAGGGACCCCTCCCCTGTCCCGGGGATCCAGGGGCACCCTCAGCTCCTCTGCAATTCCATCCCAGCCCCTCCCAGGGATGAATTTCCCCAAAATCCCGTTAAAATCCCCTTTTCCAGCCCCCCGGGGCTCTGGGCTGTGTCGGTCCCGCTGCATTCGCTGCAGTTCCCGTTCTGAGCTGCATTTTCTGATCTGCAGGGGAGGAGCTGCAGCCGGGGCTGGGTGCTGCAACTGCTGCATCACTGCAGAGAGGGAAAAAAAAGAAAATCCATCCAAAACTCACTGAAAATTCACTGAAAACCCACCCAAAATCCACCTAAAACTCACCCCAAACTGACCCAAAACTCACCTAAAACCCACCCAGAACCACCCCAAAACCTACCCAAAATCCACTGAAAACCCACTGAAAACCCACTGCAGCCAGGGCTGGGTGCTGCAACTGCTGCAGCGCTGCAGAGGAGGGAAAAAAACCAAAACCCACCCAAAACGTGCTCAAAATCCACTGAAAACCCACCCAAAACCCACCCAAAACCCACTGGAGCCAGGGCTGAGTGCTGCAACTGCTGCAGCGCTGCAGAGAGGGAAAAAAAACAAAATCCACCCCAAATCCACTGAAAATCCACTGAAAACCCACCCAAAATCCACCTAAAACTCACCCCAAAGTGACCCAAAACTCACCTAAAACCCACCCAGAACCCAAAACCCACCCAAAATCCACTGAAAACCCACTGAAAACCCACTGAAAACCCACCCAAAAACAACCCCAAATCCACTCAAAATCCACCCAAAACTCACCCCAATCCCATCCAAAACTCACCCCAATCTCATCCAAAACTCACCCCAATCTCATCGAAATCCCATCTAAAATCTGCCCAAACCCGATCCAAAATCCACCCCAAGCCCACCCAAAATCCACCCCAAACCCACCTAAAACCCACCCAAAACCCACTGAAAAACCCACCCTAAAACCCAACCCCAAACCCACCCTAAACCCAACCCAACTGCAAACCAACCTCAAAACCCACCCTAAAACCAACCCCAAACCCTCCCAAATCCACCCCAAACCCAGCCCAACTGCAAACCAACCTCAAAACCCACCCCAAATCCATCCTGAACCCACCTAAAACCAATCTAAAACCAGCCCCAAACCCACCCCAAAACCCTCCCAAACCCACCCCAAAACCAACCTCCCCCCATTTTCCCCAGCTCTCATGTTCCTGCTGGCAATCCTGGATTTCCTGTTCGTCAGCCACGCCTACCACAGCATCCTGACCCGCGGCGCCTCCGTCCAGTTGGTCTTTGGCTTTGAGGTGGGTGGGGGGTCAATCTTGGGGGGCACCCCGGGGTGTCCCCACAAAATGGGTGCCCACCCATTTATGGTCAACAGGGGCA
>NW_026629761.1:0-1525 GCF_030028575.1 Malurus melanocephalus
ACATGGCAGGAGAGCAGGAAAAGCACAGGACGGAAAGTGCCACCACCAAACTGTCCCCGCTGTGACACACACAGTCCCCGTTCCCACGGCACAGTGCCACCCTGCCCAGCTGGGGACACGGATCTGTGCCAGGCTCAGCGGGCTGTGGTGCCAGGAGAAACCACCCTGCTCGGGCAGCTGCTGCTGGGGCCAGCGGGACGAGCCGGATCCGGGCACAGCCCATGGGAGGGATCCCAGAGCCTGGGACAGATCCCATGGGAAGGGATCCCACTGTCCCACGGCACCGTCCCAATGCCCCATGGCACTGTCCCCATGCCCCATGGTGCTGTCCAAGTGCCCTGCTGTGCTGTCCCCATGCTCCACACTGCTGTCCCACTGCCCTGTGGCACTGTCCCAATGCCCTGCAGTGCTGTCCCAATACCCCACGGCACTGTCCCACTACACTGTGGCACTGTCCCAATGTCCCATGGCACTGTCCCAACACCCCATGGCACTGTCCCCATGCTCCACACTGCTGTCCCACTGCCCTGTGGCACTGTCCCACTACACTGTGGCACTGTCCCACTGCCCCATGGCACTGTCCCCATGCCCTGCAGGGCTGTCCCAGTGTCCTGTGTCGCTGTCCCAATGCCCCATGGCACTGTCTCAATACCCCATGACACTGTCCCAATGCCCCATGGCACTGTCCCATTGTCCCGTGGTGCTGTCCCAATACCCCATGGCACTGTCCCAATGTCCCATGGCACTGTCCCAATGTCCCATGGCACTGTCCCAATACCCCATGGCACTGTCCCAATGTCCCATGGCACTGTCCCAATGCCCCATGGCACTGTCCTACTGCCCCGTGGCACTGTCCCAATGCCCCATGGCACTGTCCCACTGCCCCGTGGCACTGTCCCAATGCCCCATGGCACTGTCCCACTGCCCCGTGGCACTGTCCCACTACCCCGTGGCACTGTCCCCATGCCCCATGGCACTGTCCCCATGCCCCATGGCGCTGTCCCAGTGCCCTGCTGTGCTGTCCCCATGCCCCACAGTGCTGTCCCACTACTCTGTGGCACTGTCCCAATGCCCCATGGCACTGTCCCAATACCCCATGGCGCTGTCCCCATGCCCCACAGTGCTGTCCCAATATCCCATGGCACTGTCCCAATACCCCAAGGCACTGTCCCACTGCCCCAGGGCGCTGTCCCACTGTCCCATGGCACTGTCCCACTGTCCCATGGCACTGTCCCACTGTCCCGTGGCACTGTCCCACTGTCCCGTGGCACTGTCCCACTGCCCCGTGGCACTGTCCCAATACCCCATGGCACTGTCCCAATGCCTCATGGCACAGTCCCAATGCCCCATGGCACTGTCCCCATGCCTCATGGCACTGTCCCCATGCCCCATGGCACTGTCCCCATGCCTCATGGCACTGTCCCAATACCCCATGGCACTGTCCCAATATCCCATGGCACCGTCCCAATGCCTCATGGCACTGTCCCCATGCCCCATGGCACCGTCCCAATGCCCCATGGCACTG